>NC_077227.1:29477545-29591776 GCF_027887165.1 Monodelphis domestica | reverse complement strand
ATATTTAATTAACTTAACTAAATTACAAATAATAAATAAATAATAAAATAAAATAAATTTATTTATTTATACATATTATATATAATAAATTAAAGACATATTTAAAATGCAATGAAAACCTTAAAGTACTATGTAAATGCTAGCATTTTAATTTTATTGTGATTATTATTAATTTCATACTTCACGAGTCCAACACTAATATAGTTTGATTTGCCTTGATCACTAGAGATTTCCTTTTGTCCTCTGCCCAGTGAATTTCTTTTCCTTCTCTTTAGGCTATTTTAATGCTGCCTCCTCCAAAAAGTGTTCCCTTATACCACCACTTGGTAATAACTATCCTCTTGGACCTCACATTTGTGCCTTATTTCTCTAATATTCGTAACATGAAATATTTTTGTGTACTATCATTATCTGATATTTAGTAGAGATAATGTAAAGGCTTGCTCTTTGGGTTCCAAAAAAATCAACCACATAAGAATAAGACAGAATGCAGCTAGACAGCAGTTTATAAAAGATCTGGGGATTTTAGTGGCTTGCAAGCTCCCTTGCAATCCACAATATGGTATGGCAGCCACGAAAACAGCTGGGATCTTGGACTGCATTAAGGGAGATATGGGTCCCAGGAGTTTAGCCATGATAAGTCCTAAGGTCTCTGTCCTTGTCAGATCAAATCAAGAGAGCTGTGTTCAGTCCCAGGTACCACATTTTGGAAAGCGGATTGATAATCTTGAGAATGTCCAGAAAAAAGCAATCAGGAGGGTAGGGGGTTTCAAGTTCATGCTCTATGAGGGTTATTCAAAGGAGTGGGGGATGATTATATTAGAGAAGAAGAAAAGGGAGACCACCCTATGTATTTGAAGGGCTATCAAATGTCAAGGGGATAAGCTTGATCTATTTGATTTTAGAGGCAGAATTATAGGCAAGTTGTAGAAACTGCAAAGAGGCAACCTGAACCTTGATATTAGCAAGTTTCCCCTAGCATTTAGGGCTCTTCAGAAATATCTGGCACATAGTAGGCAAGTAATAAATGAATGATGTAGCACAACCAGGTGGCACCTGTGGAGAGAACACCAGGCCTGGAGTTTCAAGGACATGGATTAAAATCTTACCTCAGGCACTTTCTAGATGTATGACCCTAGGTCAGTCACTTAACCCTGCTTGCATAGCCCTTGCTATTTTGTTTTAGGGTCCTTACTAAGTCAAAAAGTAAGGCTTTTAATAATTAAAAAAAAATAAACCAAATGGATGACCAAACAGAGAACAAAGTGGTATAGAATATAGAGTGCTAGATTTGGAGCAAGGAGGACCTGGTTTCAAATTCTTCCTTTGACACTAGCTAGATGATTTTGGGCAAGTTTCCTGACCTCGGTGACCTTCTCATTTAAATGAGAAGACCCTGGATGAGATGACCATTCAGTACTTGTTGACACTGGAGGCTTTCAAACAAAGACAGAATGGCTACCTCTCAGTGTGTTAGGGGATGCCTTTTCTGTTAGGTTTTGAATTAACTGGTCACCACAGTGCCTGCTAAGTCTGAAGATCTGTGGTTCTCTTATGTCCCATCTTATCCTTTTACTATAGGCTAATCACCTCAGGAGTAGAAACTGAGTCTTATATTCTCAGTATCTTTCCTACTAGCTAGCACAGTACTTTGCATTAAGTAGGTGTTTAATAAATGTTTATTAAATCAATGGATCATCCTATTGGACTTCCAGATTAAAACAACAACAATTATCTTCTGCCTGAAACATCATATCTCTCCATGAACCTTTAAAAATACAGTCAAATGAAATCTAAATGAACTGTACCGTGATGTCTTCATGTAAGCATTAGTCTGTCTGTCTTAGCACTATCCCATTTTTTGGTTTCTTTTAAAATGAAATCATTGTGAGAGAACTTTAAGAGTAGAATGAGCCAGGTTTTCCCATCTAAGTATTCTGGGGGAAAGGATGAGGTCAAGTAGCCAAAGTGCTGTCTGCATATTCTGGGATGCCTTAGCTATCCTTTAAGTGCAGATTACTTGGGCTTGGGTCATGTGGTTGAAAAGAAGTTGACTTGGATTCCATGTAATTGCTGGTGACATAGATCAGAGTAAGCCCTTAGAAATGTCAGCTGCAGGCACCATATTTACATGCTCTGGGGTGGGGGAGGCAGGGGCAGTGATTGGCAGAGAGGCTGGAAGGAGGCCACAGTTTCAGTTTGTTCCACCTGTTTAGAATTGTGGGCCATTAATAATCTACACAAAGTCTGTAAGACATCCCTGCAACTCATGTGGGATAGTGCCAACAGAATGATAACTATTGGTCTTCAGCTCCCCCCTCTCCAAATATACTTCATTGATAAATTACGCTAACCAGGACATTTTGGTTCTTAATCCTTTTAAGTGGGCATCTCTTGTGTGAAGTCTGGTATCAGATCCAGAACTAAGTAGGACTTTAGGAGATGGAGAACCATCTCATTTTACAGATGAGGAAACTGAGGCCCAGTTAGGTGACTTGTGTAAGATTATGTAGGTCATAAGAAACAAATCTAGGATTCAAACCCAACTCTTCTGACTTCAAATTTAATGCTCTTTTCAACAGGCCACCCTACCCACTGTCAACTGGGTTTTTTGGAAACCCCAAGTTTGCTCCTGTTCCCTAAGAACTCACCTCATGGGAAGTCCCAGACTCACCCATTTCAGACTGAACAATAAACACTTAATGAATCCAATTTAGGTGGGACTAGTGGATATTGTCAAATGTTAAGTACCCTTTTTTGTCTTAGCAGTTTCTCCTATTGCATCAAAGTCCTTTCCCAGGTAACCCAGCCCTTGGATGGACCCTTACATTTTGTATCCATTGTAAAGCATCAGCCTCTCCCTGATAATCCTGTCTTGGACTTCTCATTTCCTTGTAGCCATGGTAACGCCAATCAATCATATTTCCCTGTCCTTAGTTCCCCAAAAGATATATAAATCCTCAAGTTCTATTGTTCTTTGGAGAATCATCTGGTCCAGTGATTCTCACAGAGATACTGTTCCCAGAGTCCCAGAGGCCTTGTTTCTATGTGTTTTTAGGCACTTGACTCTGTGTGGTGACTGAATATTGAACATGATCTGTTTCCTGATTAAAGACTGGGTTTTATTTGACTACTTTAGTAGTTCTGTATTTTTCCAAGTTGACACCACTAATAAAATGGTTCTCTTCTTGGCCACTAGCCTCAGCATCCCTCTCTCCCCAGTTTCCCCTATTCCTCACCTCAAGGTTTTTGTCTTATAAATTAAGAAATATTTTTTTTTTCAGGGAGAATTAGGGATAAAAGTGTCTGTCATCCAGATTACTCAGTAAAAAATAAGTCCTGGAAATTGGTTTTTCTGGAAAAGGTATTCTGGTAAATTCCAATGGGGTATGTGAGAACTGGCATACTTTGAGTGAGGGCTAGTTTTCTGGTTGTGAAGATTTCATATGACACCTTCAATTCATTACAGCTCCTTCTGGAGCAATGTAGGGACGTGTCTGCCAAATTCAGCAGAGAGTTGAATTTGGAGTTAAAAGGACTTCAATTCAAATTCCCAGGTCTGCTGCTTACTGTCTACATGATTATAAGTCATTGTCTCCCTCTCTCTTGGCTTCTTTTTTCTCACCTGTGAAACGAGGGGTTCTTTTTGTTGTTTCTGAAGTACTTTTCTAGCTGTAGTTCTATGATTCTATGGATCTGGTTACATTGAATACAACAGATAACAAATGCCTATTATGTTGTAGATACTGGGCTAGAGATTGGGGAGCAAACCCAAAACAACAGCCATGAAACACTTCCAAAGGTCTACAATATACTGAGTTTATATTGTTGTATGTGGTAATCAATTCCTTCCTTCCTTCCTTCCTTCCTTCCTTCCTTCCTTCCTTCCTTCCTTCCTTCCTTCCTTCCTTCCTTCCTTCCTTCCTTCCTTCCTTCCTTCCTTCCTTCCTTCCTTCCTCCCTTCCTCCCTTCCTCCCTTCCTCCCTTCCTCCCTTCCTCCCTTCCTCCCTTCCTCCCTTCCTCCCTTCCTCCCTTCCTCCCTTCCTCCCTTCCTCCCTTCCTCCCTTCCTCCCTTCCTTCCTTCCTCCTTCCTTCCTTCCTTCCTTCCTTCCTTCCTTCCTCCCTTCCTCCCTTCCTCCCTTCCTCCCTTCCTCCCTTCCTCCCTTCCTCCCTTCCTTTCTTTCTTTCTTTCTTTCTTTCTTTCTTTCTTTCTTTCTTTCTTTCTTTCTTTCTTTCTTTCTTTCTTTCTTTCTTTCTTTCTTTCTTTCTTTCTTTCTTCCTTTCTTCCTTTCTTCCTTTCTTCCTTTCTTCCTTTCTTCCTTTCTTCCTTTCTTCCTTTCTTCCTTTCTTCCTTTCTTCCTTTCTTCCTTTCTTCCTTTCTTCCTTTCTTCCTTTCTTCCTTTCTTCCTTTCTTCCTTTCTTCCTTTCTTCCTTTCTTCCTTTCTTCCTTCCTTTCTTCCTTCCTTCCTTCCTTCCTTCCTTCCTTCCTTCCTTCCTTCCTTCCTTCCTTCCTTCCTTCCTTCCTTCCTTCCTTCCGATTGCCCCCTGCAATCAATTTCTTATGCAAGGACTGAAATGCAGCTGATGAACTAGTGAAAAGAGGGCAGGGTTTTGGCTTTTTGATGCCTGGTTTTGGTCATCTGAGGGGATGGATGAGGTGAATGGAAGCATGGCAGTATGGAACATGTTCTCTATTTGGTGTCTGGAAAGAATTTGAGTCCAGCCTCCAACATCCTTGTTAATTCTGGAATTATACTTAAACTGTCTGAGTCTCTATTTCCTCATCTGTAAAATGGGGATAATAAACATGGTCACCTCACAGGATTGTCTTGAGGCTCAACCGCCTGGGCAGCACTTTCCAAGTTTTAAACTATGTATAAATACCAGCAGTTATAGGTTTATTCTTTAAACTGAAAACAATACCTCACTAGTATAGAAAGTAAGGTTTGAAAGAATGAGAGTTTCGTTTCACTTTCCTCCACTGATGTAAGCAGTTGGGCAGCTCTTTCCCACTCCAGGCCGCCTGGATGGTTGGGGCTTGGCTAAAATGTTTGGTATGCATCGCCAGTCTATCTATGGTTTCAGACAACAACTGCTGGCCACGTCGTGTCCGTCTATTGCCATATGGATGCCGCATGCATTTGCTGCCCTCGTGCCTTAAGTGCTTTGCAGAGAAGCATGAAGTCCCAAATAACCTAATCTCAGAACTGCGTACAGCCTGTTTCAAATTACTGCTCATTCTTGACTTGAAAGGCGATGATGAAGCCTGCCTTCCACTCACGTCTTTTTGCCACATGTGGGGTGTCTTGTAACTTGCAGAATGCTTATGGAATCATTTCCATTGAAGACTGATTAGCTAATTAGTGATATTGCTTGTAAACTACGAATGGCTGGAACCTGCCCAACATGCTGTCATCATCCCCCTTGGTGTCTGCTTGGAAAACCTGCAGCTAGTTTCTGCTCATGGAGCACACTGAGGGGTTTCTCCTTAGTGCTCTGAGGCCCTGATGATGTGTATTAGGGCACACGCAGATGGGTGATGGGGGCAGGAGCATGCATGATGCAATGCAAACCTTCCAAAGTGCATTCATGAAAATGCACACGTGTGCACGGAACTTCAGCCTGTGGATAAACGAAATACTTGTGGCACCCTTGAAGAGGAAATGAATTACAGTTCAGGCAATAGACAAGACAGTATTTGATGGGCTGGCTGAAAATTTTCATGAGAACTTAATAAATGATAACATGAGAGACAGCATGACATAAATAGAAAGAACCAGTGGATACAGGTTGGAAATCCAGCTCTTTGACTTTTTAGCTGTGTGATCTTAGGTACACCAAATTCTCTAGCTCAGTTTCCTCACTTATAAAAAGAGAGGGTTAGTGGTTCTGCCACTTATAAAACTGTCATTTTTAAACCCCTATCTTCTATTTTAGAAATAATTAGAACTAATTAACCACGTATTGATTCCAAGGCAGAAGACGGGTAAGGGATAGACAATGGGAGTTGTTACTTGCTCAGGCTCAGATTTGAACTCAGAACCTCCTGACTCCAGGTCAGGCACTGTATTGACTGAGCCACCTAGCTGCCCCCACTTATAAGCTATCTTATCCAGAGAAATTGGTTACAACTATTGTAAGCCTCAGTTTTATCCTCTGTAAAAGGAAAGACTTGGGCTAGATATCCCATGAGCCTAGGGCAGTGATGGCAAAACTTTTAGAGACCACATGCCATGCCTGACCCTGCCATGCATTGTACACCCCACCCACCCCTTACCTCAGAAAGGGAAGGAAACACTCCTATTGGTCTGCAGGGCAGAGAGGCAAGTGAAGTGAGGACATTAATGGAGAGGGGGAGGATAGTGGCCTGAATAGTCTGCTCCTCTCCCAGCTCTGCTGCATGTGAAGAGCTCTCATAGGGCTGCTGGGCAGAGGGGTGGGTGAAATGAAAACATATCCTCAACATGGTAGAGAGGGGGAAGGGGGCAGCTCCCTTGAGTTCCTCTGCCACTTTATTAATGAACTCTGGTAGGCAATGGCTCTCATGCCCATAGAGAGGGCTCTGAGTGCTGCTTTTGGCACATGTGTCATAGGTTCACCACCACAGGGCTGGGGATTAGTCCTTGAAAATGAATTGGTTATCAACCTGAAGTTAATTCAATATATTCAATAATTCAAATAATTAAATTAATTAGCATGTGTTTATCATACACTTTCTATGAGCCTGGCCATGTGCTTATACTAAGTCCTGGAGAAAAAAGATAAGTGAAACCATTTCTGTCCTCAAAGTTATTCTAAGGTGAGAGCTAACATGTATGTATGTATGTGCTTAATTCACACAAAATGAAAACAAGTAATTTTGGAACTACGAGTAGATGGGAGTGGGACAGAGATCAGTGCTAGCTTTATATAGGGGTGATGATTATAAGAGGTGAGGTTGGGGGATTGGATATTATGGGCAGCTAGTTGGCATAGAGGATAGAGTTCTGGGTTTGGAATTGGGAAGACATCTTCCTGAGTTCAAATCCAGCCTCAGATACTTACTAGGTGTGTGACCCTGGGCAAGTTACTTAACCTTGTTTGCCTCAGTTTCCTCATCTATAAAATGAACTGGAGAAGAATGTGCAAACCATTGTAATATCTTTGCCAAGAAAACCCCAAATGGGTTCACGAAAAGTCAGACATGACCGAAATGATTGAACAACAATATTCTAGCCATGGAGGACAGCTGGTACAAAGGCATGGGTAGGAGATTGAGAGTTAGATGTGTGTAGAACAGTGAGTAGGTTGATCTAATTGGATCACAGAATGGGAGAAGTGTAATGTGTAAGAAGACAGGAAAGGGAGGACAAGCATTTTTGGTACCCAAATAGAAACATTTCTATTTGGTCCTAGAAATTATATGGCACCCACTGGAGTTTATTGAGTGGGGTAAATGTGACACAGTTAGTTTTATGCTTCAGGAAAAATCACTTTGGCAGCTAGCAGAGTGGGGGCTGTCTTAAAATAGTGAAAGGTCTGAACTAGGGAATGGAGAGGAGAGGACATCTGGGATAAATGCTGAGGAAGAAGTGACAGGATTTGGCAACTGATTGGATATGTGGAATGAATGAGTGTGAGATGGCGAGAATAACTCCAAGGTTTCTAACTTTGATGACTAAAACAATAGTAGTGCTTTCTACAGTAATAGGGGAAATTTGAAGGAGAGGTTGGCATTAGCAAAAGGAAATGAGTCCTTGTTTGGACATTTTTGTGCTTGAGGTGCCTGTGGGATATTCTATTCAAAATGCCCAGTAAGCAGTGGGTGGTCCAGGACATGGTAATTTACCGCCCCCTCTTCCCCACCATTGAAAACTCTCTCATGCCAAAAAAAGACAATTAAGCAAAAACATCAGAGCTCAGATCCTGCTTCCTTTATGAAGCCTGTCTGGGTGACTTAGAAAGTCACTGAAATCTAGGAGGGCTTCAGTTTCCCCATTTGTAAAATTGGGAGGTGGGTTTCCTATAATCCTATTGATAATCATAGATGATGAGTGTGAGGCTCAGGAGATAATGTCTGTCAAAACGCTACATAAAGGCCAACCATCTGTTGTCAGGGAGTCATTTTGCATTTGTGACCAACTCTTCATGACTCCATTTGGGGTTTTCTTGGCAAAAATACTGAAGTAGTTTGCAGTTTCCTTCTTCAGCTCATTTTATAGATGAGGAAACTGAGGCATATGGGGTTAGGTGGCTTGCCCAGGGTCACACGGTTTGTGAGTATCTGAGACCAGATTTGAATTCAGCAAGATGAGTCTTTCTGTCTTCAGGCCTGGCATTCTATTCACCACATCATGTAGCTGCATCAATTGTCAATTAACTGGTAAGTAAGTGCCTACTATGAGCCAGGAACTGTGCTGGGTATTGAAGCTCAGGCCCTGTGTCAAAGAGCTCATATTCCATCAGCCATTATCAGAGATCACTCTTGGTTCTCATTTTTGTCTTTGTTTCCCCAACTTGCTGTCTTCCTTATGCCCAAAACAGTGCAGTCGCGGAGAATGCCAGCATCCTCTCCTCATATCAAACAGTCTGTTGATGAGAACAGAAGCTTGCTGGCAGTAAATTAGCAGGAGGGGATGGAGAGTTAGTCCTTGGGTATTCAGGGGGAAGGGGAAAGAAGAAGGCTTGATAGCCAGACCCTCAGAGTTGGGAAGAACTCTCTCCTCACAATTTGCCTTTCCAAAATACATACATTAGATAAAATGAAAAAAAGGGGAAAAAGCATCCAAAGCAATAATACATTACTCTAAATAGCCCCCTATAGTATAGTCAGAAGCCAGAGAAGGGAGCAAACTCTCCAGTGTTCCTGGATAAAGTATGTTGATAATTCTCTGGAGTGTGTGAAGAAGAGATCAACATTCCAAAGGATGAGCCCTTTCCTCCCTTCTTTGTGCCCGATCATGGGGCAGAGAGTAGCTGCTTCACAGAAGTTAGTTGGTGGAGGCAACTAAGTGGCTCATTTAATAGAGAGCTAGTCCTGGAGATGGAAAGAACTGGGTTCAAATCCAGCCTCAAACACATCCTAACTCTATACCCTGGGCAAGTCACTTAACCTCAATGGCCTTGTCCTTACTACTCTTCTGCTTTAGAACTGATACTTAGCATCAATTTTAAGACAGAAGATAAGGATAAAAAAAAAGGAGACAGTCAATGGAGTTGGACATTCAACCCAATAAGTCTTCATAAGGCACTATAATAAAATGAAGTCCTGCCTCTGACACATGATAACTACATATTGTGCATGAGTTATCTCATTTAGTCTTCACAGCATTTTAAAGTAGTTATTGTGGGGAAATGGAGGCTGAGAGGTTAAGGGATTTGTCCAAGATCACACACCTAGTAGTATCTGAGGTAGGATTCTTAGTCCAATATCTTATCCATAGCACTAACTGGCACATTTTGATTTTGTGGCCTGGGACTAGCTATTTAATCCTCCATTGCTTTAGGCCACTGTAAAAAATAGACTCGAATACAGGACTACAATCCCCACGAGCCTTTGCTCCACTTCCCCAGAATGCCTTGTAATCTCACCTGGGCCGAGATTGAGAAGGTATTTAAGCTGATTCAAAGGCTTTTGAGGGCTCTCTCTTGGCTCTTTTGGACTTCCGTTTTGGAGGAGGCGCGTCTCTTGCGTGATGTGAGGTTATTTTGTCTAGGCCTCTGGCTTAGGCACATGTTTCTTACTTGTATATTCTTTAATCTTTAACCTTTAATAAACCTCTAAAAAATAAAATACTTCTTGCAGAGAGAAACTAATTTCTACCTGCCTCAGTCTCCCCATCTCCCCTAAATTTTAACTGTTACACCACTTATTAAAGACAAAGGATTGCAGAGAAGGTGCTGTCCCGCACTAGGAGAGGGAATCGCCCTATTGGAGAGTTCTCTATACCAGTGAAATCAGAGATCCAGTTCCTATTTCCCATGTGCCAGGCGCTGCCTTTGTTTTTCAGGACACAAAGACAGAAGTAAAAGCCTTTGCCCTCAGGCAGCTTACATTCCTTTACAAGGGAGATAGAACATGTCCACTCCATCCATTGGCATCCTTTGGCCTCATTCTGAGCTCTTGCATCACCAAACCCAAGCCCCTCAAAACCCAGATGATCAGGTTTTATTATTGATTGATTTGTTTTGATTGTTGATTGAAACTTGTGAGTTTTGATTGAAAATGATTTGGAAGAATCATTATGTTTTCAGCAAATATATTTTGGAATAACAATGATACAAAATCAAGTATTTCTTCAAATTAATTCAACACAGAAGATTTCTTACGTACCTGATTTGTATTGAGAGGCAACAGCATAATGTATGGAGAGAAAACAACAGATCTTGGAGCTAAAAAGACCTGGGATCATCTTCCTTTTGATACTAACTAACAGAGTGATCTTGTATAAGTCATTGAGTCTCTCATTTCTCAGTCAATTCTTTGAGACCATAATGTGCTGATTAGCATTGGTTAAAGTAGTTTTTTATGTCAATAAAATAATAGAACTAGTCCTCCCACCTGCAAATGCATGGCACTAGGGGTCAGAATGACCCAAAGAAAATGGTTCCTCCCTTCTAGGAGCTTAATTTTGTAGCCAGGCCATTTGTTGAGAGCCTGATTTGGGGTGGCACTGGGGGGCGCTCTGTATTAGTTACTTAGAGAAAAATAAAAGGCCTGATCTTTGCACTTGGTGAATTTACAATATAGTTGGGAATAAAGGATGAAACAACAGAAGAAAAGTTACAAAGGATGTGATGGCACAGTACACATTGTAGTGTAGACACGTTAACAGTTGATGCTAAGGAGAAGGAGGACAGTTCTGCTGTGGAGGCTGCAGGGGTCACTGTTACTCCAGATTTTAGGAGCCTATTTAAGAGTTCCAGATCACCATTTCATTGATGGTTTTGACTATATCAGTGGTGGAGACATTGATCTGGGAGTAGTTATGGAGGGAACAAGGAAGGAGAGCGAGCAATTGTATGGACACCATCCTGAATGCTGTGGAAACGATTGTGGAGAGGGAGAGAATTGGACTGAGGGGGACTTCACTGAGTATAGCTGAGGTGATTGAGTGAGTGGACCAATGTACAGTAGAACTGAGGAATCTCAGCTAGACCACGGGTCTGAATCTAGAACCAGAACTGGGATCTGCTTGCTAGGCTTCCTCTTCCCTTCTTTTAATGCTCATAGAATAAATATTGGGCTGGCAAAGATCTTTGAAGAGAGACTTTTATTTGTAGCATTAGGTCCTGATCTACAATTTCATCCGTGTGGGAAATTCCTGGTATGGAATCTTTCTCACCCAATATGGACGAGTTCGAATCTTAGAGAATTACCTAGAGGCACTGAACAGGGACTTGACCCAGTCAGTGTATACCTGAACCTAGGTCTTCCTGACTGTAAGACAGACCTCATGTATACAAGACCATGCTACCTCTCATGAGGAAAGGGTATATAAACAAATTCCATCATATGAGATTGATAAGTTGTGGTTTCTGAACTATTTTTTTTAAACCCTTACCTTCATCTTAGAGTCAATACTGTGTATTGGCTCCAAGGCAGAAGAGTGGTAAGGGCTAGGCAATTGGGGTCAAGTGACTTGCCCAGGGTCACACAGCTGAGAAGCATCTGAGGCCAGATTTGAACCTAGGACCTCCTGTCTCTAGGTCTGGCTCTCAATCCACTGAGATACCCAGCTGCCCCTGTTTTTTTTTTTAAACAATCCCTTACCTTTTGTCTTAGAATCAATACCAAGTATTGGTTCCAAAGCAGAAGATCAGTAAAGGCTAGGCAATGAGGATCAAGTGACTTGACCAGGATCGGACAGCCAGGAAGTATCTGAATCCAGATTTGAACCCAGGACTTCCCATTTCCAGGCCTGGTTCTCTATCCATTGAGCCACCTAGCTGCCCCTTCTGAGCTATTCTTGGTTCCATTCTGGTTGCCTGTGGGTTCATGGCCACACGGGATTGAGGGAATGATTGATAGTATCCTGACATCATACAACTGGAGGAATAATTAGATGGGGGTAGATTTAAACAGAAAAGATTTTTTTCTGGAGAAATTTTCAAGTTCAGTCTTAAAGTATGTGTTGAATCTGGATGGACCGAGAGATGAAGAGAGAGAGAGAGGGCATTCCAGCTGGGAAAATGCAATGGCTTCAAGCTGGGAATTTTCAAGAGCATGACAGATAGAATCACCATATGTTAGAGCTTAGAAATTATGAAACAGGTTATTATACAAAATTAATTGGCGGGTCCTTGGGGAACCACAAGATGACCATGACTGCTATGTATTTGGAAGTGGTATATTAAAGGCAATAGGCATAGAGAGGGTAGTTAAGTTGCACCATGGATAGAGTGCCAGGCCTGGATTCAGGTGGCCATGGGTTCAAATGTGGTTTCAGACACTGCTGACTGTGTGACCCTGGGTAAGTCACTTAACCCTAATTGCCCATCTTTTATCTTTCTTCTGCCTTAGAACTGATACTTAGTTTTAATTCTAAGACAAAAGGTACAGGTTAAAAAACAAAGTCAATAGGAATCCACTGGAGGTCTTTGAACATGATGAGGATGGTGGTTGAGGCTGGAACCTATTTCATTACCTTTGAACACCAAACTTCCCAAAATATGTTCTGAGCATGTTTATGACCCTTTTACCTGTATGACACTCACTATGATACTTCAGCTTACCTGGCCTCAGTTTCATCTTCTGGATAAAGAGGTGGGATGAGCAAGATGATCTCAGAGATTTTTTTTTTCAAGCTCTCAATCTTTGTGAAAATCAAAGTGTTCCATACATTTGTTACTCAGTCTCTAGCCCTGAATCTAAAGTCAGGTTCCCTTAAAGTCAATAGGCTGATAATATAAGGTTTCTTGGATATCAATTTCTTTGGGTTAGCTTAAGATTTTGAAGGTGCCCATATATTTTACATTTTTATTGCTTTGTACATTTCAGAACTGTTTAATATATATTGCATAATATAACCCTTATAATAATCCTATGAATCAATAGGGAAGGTGTTTTGGGGACTAGATCTATGATGTTATTTGTATAAGGAATTTCTGTGAGAAAACTCCTTTTACCAATGCAGATGGGGACTTTTTTTCAATTTACAATCTTATGATATTGCTTGGGCAAGTGATTTGCCCAAGGTTGTATAATCGGTATGTATTGTGTACATCTCTCTATTCATCTCTACTCTCTGCTTCAAGTATGCAGCAGATATTGTTTTCATCATTTTACAAGTGAGAAAACATAGAGGGATTTGACTATGGCCACAGTTTATATTAGAAATTGAATTTGAATCCAGATCCAATTGACTTCAACATTGTTTCTTTCTCTATTATTCCCACTCTATCTCTTAGGGGTTGATAAGGGCAAGTGTCTTTATCTCCATTTTACAAGTGAAGAAATTTACACATTTATTTGCCCAAAATCACAATATATGTCAGATGTGAGATTTGAACTCATGCCTAATTTGATATTCCTCCCATTTTTTCCATAGGAAAATTTTTTTATGAAAGAAAGAAATCTATGTCATTTTATTGCCCCTATCAAAAGCTGGAACCTGTTTGATATCCCCAAAGGAACCATTTCTACTTCTCTTTCACAGGAAAAAGATGACTAGATCTGGTAGTAGAGGAATCAGATACTGACTCTAATACTTCCTGTGTGACCTTGGGCAAGTCCTTCCACATCTTTGGGTCCCAGTTTTCTCCTATGAAAGATGAATTGGTTGGACTGAGTTCCCTAGTTCTAGTCTTCATGTGATTCAATTCTTCATTTACTTCTCCATCATTTTCTTCATTTTGAATTGCTATCTTTGTTCCCATAATTGGACTGACTTTTATTTTATACTCAATGGTATCTCCTTGGCTCAGTAAGTGTTGATTTCTAGCTTTACTAGAAAGAATTGTTTGAATGATGCCTTCCTTCTTTTGAATGGAGGGTTGGCCACCAACAATAGAACTATTACAACTTCATGGCTTACAAGATTGGGCTAATTATGGGCTAGGATCTTCATCAAGGGATATGTGATCTCTTTAGTACACTAATAATGCAGATTCCACTCCATTTATGCCTTCTCATCAGATTTTTGTTTTTTGTCTTCTCACTAATTCTCCAGACAGGATGTACTTAATGCTCTGGGAGCTTTTCCACCCCTCACTGACTCTCTGAAAAAAACTATAACTCAGGAAAATAAGCTTTCTCAAGCTGGAAAGGACTTTGGAGGATATGTAGCCTCCAGAGCACATTCGGCTTGTCCATGGATTATCCTTCGCTCTTTCTAAATAATTGGTCCTTCTCCCTTTCTTTTTTTTTAATAATATTTTATTCGATCATTTCCAAGTATTATTCATTAAAGACAAAGATCATTTTCTTTTCCTCCCCCCCATCCCCACCCCCCATAGCCAACGCGTGATTCCACTGGGTGTCACATGTGTTCTTGATTCGAACCCATTTCTATGTTGTCAATATTTGCATTAGAGTGTTCGTTTAGAGTCTCTCCTCTGTCATGTCCCCTCAACCGCTGTAGTCAGACAGTTGCTTTTCCTTGGTGTTTCCACTCCCATAGTTTATCCTTTCCTTCTCCCTTTCTGATCATACATTTCTTGGATGATAACTTCTATTGCATTTTTTGCATGCAAGTCATAGTAGATAATATGATATTGTCTATTATGCCCTCTCTGTATCTCTTCAGTGTTCTTTGGGCCCATTACAGTTTTCATTCTTTTGGCGTGGTGCTAATCTATGGTCTTGAGTTGAGACTCCTCCACAACACAATACACATCTGTCCCCCAATTAAAGGGAGGTCTTATATCACCTGCCTGAAATAAATGGTGACTCATCACTGACTTTATTAACCCAAGATTACTCCCTTACCAACAGTCCATCTTTGACAACAGAAAAAAGACTGTTGAAGTACCACAAGAGGACCCTTTTCTCTATTGAACTCCGATAGTGAAAAGAATACTAGATTTTTGAATCAAATCTGGTGTGACCTTAGACAAGTTGCCTTACCTCCATGGGACTTAGTTTTTTCATTTGTAAAATGGGGGCATTAGCCTAGATGACCCCTGAGGTCCTTACAGCAAGAACAACAACAAAACCCATGGTCTCCCAGTCTAAACTAAACTCCTGATTCTTATCAGGGGAACACAAAACTCACACAATGATGTAAAGGGGGACAGATATTTATTTTACAGGTGCAGGGACCCTAATTTATTTGGCTCCCAATACAGAAGAGTTCATGAGCCTCACATAGTAGGTCGCCTGACTGGTTATGAATATAGGAGGGGAGAAAAATTTTTAGGATACCCAGTATGAGTGCTTTGGGAGCTAGTTGAGTGGGCCGAGCTAACATGAGAGGATCATCTTAACTGTGCCAAGCAGTAAATTTCTGGAAGGTTATCATTACTCAATATGAGAAATTCTGAAGCCAAAAAAATAGAATGCCAACTTGTACTCTGGGAAGGAATAAGTCAGGCTTTGTTGCCTGGGGTTTTCAGGTGAACCCCATAAATCTAAGCCAAGATGTAAAAAGAAACTGCAGCTCTTAGGGAAAAAGCTTTGGCATTTTGAGAGGCAATATCCATTTTGGCCTGTGTGTGCATATTTGGTGGTGCAGAACAGCCAGTGATCCAGCCAGAAAGACTCCATAGGATTTTTTAAGATGCCATTTAAGACTTTTTTGAAAAATGAATGCACAGACCCCAAGATTATGGGATCATAGATTCAGAACTAGACATCGAATCAAACTCCATAGTTTTGCAGATAAGAAGATTGAGGTTCAGAGAGGAAGGGTCTTGCCCAAAGTTGCTCAAGTAGAGTTAGTGTCAGAGATTAGATTTGAAACCAGTACACAGTGTTTGAAAAAGGGCAGTGAGTGCCACAGTGGATAGACTACTGGGCCTGGAGACAGGAAAAGGGTTTAGATCTAACCTCAGACACTATCAGTGTTCTCCTGAGCAAGCACTTAACTCTGCCCCAGTTTCCTCATATATAAAATAAACTGGAGATGGAAATGGTAAACCTCTCCAATAAAATTTGCCAAGAAAACCTCAAATGAGGTCGTGAAGAGTCAGACATAACTGAAAACAACTAAACAGAAACATACAGGAGAAAGAACATTAGCTTTGGAGTCAGACAATTTGATTTCAAATCCTACTCTTGATATTTGTACCTGTATGCTAGTGGATAAGTCATTTATTTCTCTGGACCTAAATATACTATATATATATATATATATATATATATATAAATATATATATACATACATACACACACATACACACACACACACACACACACACACACACACACACATATATATATATATAAAGTATATATATATATAGTAAGAGGATTGGACTAAATGACTCCTAAGGGTTATTCCAGGTCTGGAGTTTATGATTACATATTCCTTTGAGTAATTTCAAATGTAACATCCTTTCTCATGTATACTACTTATGTCACCTACCTTTGACTCTCCCAGGAAGTTTGGAATTCTAAAAATGCCTCATAATAGTTCTCAGAAATGACCATGATTAGGAAAGATCAAGTAATCAATCAATCAACAATCACTTGTTAAGCATCCTACTATGTGCTAGGTGCCATGATAGGTGCTGGGCATTAAAGGAAAAAGTGAAATAGTACCTCTCCTCAAGGGCCTTACATCTATATGCACATGGCCAAAAGTACATGCAACATATAGAACTGAGTGATCTTGAAGCCTCTCTTATCTAATTCTCAAAGAAATATCTTTTAAAAACTTTTGTGATTCAAATTAATCTCTTTAAAAAGATCTTTTAACAATCTTAAAAAATAAAATCCTACATTATACTGGAAGCTAGCATTTATATAGCACTTTAAAGTTTGTAAAACACTTTCATATGTGATCTTTCATTTGATCTTCACAACACCTTTTTCCTGTGCTCATCATCCCAGGTTAGTGCTCTGCTCATATTACCTTATACTTATGTATCTGTGTTTATGTTGTGTCCTCCAGATAATGGAAGCATCCTAAGTATAGGAATGCAGTGATTTGAATCTAGCAATTTGCAATGTTTGTTGAATTGAATACAGTTCTTAGGTACTTTTAACGAGGCAGCTATGTATAATGGATCAAGTGTTAGACTTGAAATCAGAAAAATTGGATTTAAGTCCTGCCTCTGATATTCCTGTGTGACCTCAGGCAAGCCTTCTAACCTTTCTGGGACTTCTTTGTTCATTTTTTAAATGGTGGGGGCGGGGATGAGGGGGATGTTAAATTGAGAAAACATATGCAAAGTCTTTTCAAAACAGTAAAGAACTACTTAAATTGGTTATAATTTTTAGGAAAGGCAACATAGAAGGCTCAATTTGGTGTCAGAAAGACCTACGTTCAAATCTCATCTCTGAAAGCATTGTTAATAATTATTAATACTTACTAATAAACTTTAATAATAGGTTGTAGGTATGATAGATAATCTGTAATAATAATAACACATCTGAACCTTAAGGTTTATAAAGTGCTTTCATAACAGCTCTTAGGAATATTATAAAAGTGAATGCTTTAAATTTTAGGAGAATTATATTACATATTTTTATACAGTAGATTCTTTCATATCCTGTGACATAAAAAATGGCTGCTGTAGATGAAAAGCTAAGATGGTTCTTTAGGTAATCAAATTAAAAAGCATTTCAGCTCAAGGAAGAGCCTGCATTGTTTGGTCTCCATCATGGTGGGGATGTTGAAACAGAGACTTGTTGGGGCTGCTGGATAAGGGATTAAAACTTGGAACAGGAAATTGGAACAGATAACTTTCAAGGTTCATATGAATTCTGGGATCTTGGGATTTAAGAAAGAGCACAGGTTTCTTTCATGCTTATCTTCTTTGGATTAGCACTCTTTGGAAAGCCCCTCACAGAACATGCCTCACTATGTCTTTTTTTTTTTCCCTTTCTCAGAGTTGGCAGCTAGGTAGTCCAGTGGATAGAGCACTTGGCTTGGAATCAGGAAGACTCATCTTCATGAGTACAAATCCAGTCTCACACATTTTCTAGCTATGTGACCCTGGGCAAGTCACTTAACCCTGTTTGCTTTAGTTCCTCGTCTGTAAAATGAGCTGAAAAAGGAAATGGAAAACCACTCTTTGCTAAGAAAATCTCAATGGGGTCATGAAGTGTCAGACAGGACTGAAAACCATTAACCAAAACCAATAACTATCCCAAATTTAATCCATAGAGTTTTGGAACTGTGTGTTGGAGCTGATCTATCCTGATTAGGTGATGAATGAATAAATGAGTTAGAGCAAAGTTACCTGCTATGGTACCATACATATCCTCTAAGATGACCTTAGACTCTGCTTCACATCCAACAACTCTGACATATTGGTTCCCCAAAGCCCTCTAGAGTTCTACCTCTTTCTCTGAGAACTGTAATCCAAGGTATACTACCTGCTTCTGCAAAGAACATACTCAATTGAATGTGCACCATCACTGGGATTCTCTAAACCAAAACATTATTCCTTGAGCAACACTGTCCTATATGTGTAGTTTTCCTCTATTAGAATGTACATTTCCCAAGGGCGGGTACTATGCCACCTCTGTATATGCATTCGCAGTGCCTAGCACAGTGTCTGATTTATAGTGAATAGTTTAAAACATTTGTTCATTCATCTATAGTTAATATCTGTTTGAAAAGTTAAACTTAATTTTTTTTAAAGCATAAGGACTTGGTGAAGACTGTATAAAACCCTAAGGTTGACTGTCACTCTTAACCCCCAGGCAAGTGAGAAATACTCATGATTCCATTTCACTCTAAGACAGTAGTTTTCTCTACCTTCCTTCCTTGACATGATGTTTTGTAATCTTTATGAATTTATCTCCTATGGGGGCTCTATGCCTATCACTCTGATTTCCAGGTAGAGGTAGATCCTTCCTAATGTGAATCTTTGGAGGATTTGTCAATTTTGCATAGAATCCTAGAACTAGAAGGTAAGAGGTCATATGATTCAAGCATCTCACTTTACATATGGGGAAACTGAGGTCCACAGATGGGAAAATGACATAGGGAATAACTGAATTTGGATTATTTCACTTCAAATGTGTCTTACTCTCTAGGGTTCTTGTTTAAGTAGGAAGTAAAAGTTGGAAGACAGAAGGAGCTACTTTCTTTCTTCTCCCACCAGCACTGATCCCAACTCCACTCTGCCTTCTTCCTTATGAAGTTTTCAATGTGTCTTTCTAGAAATCCAATATGGAGGAGCTATCCAAGATTTTGGGGCAGCTAGGTGGTGCAGTGGATAGAATGCTGAGCCTGGAGTCAAGAAGACTCATCTTTCTGAGTTCCAATCTGGTCTTATCAGACACTTACTAGCTGTGTGAGACTGGACAAGCCATTTTACCATATTTTCCCCAATTTCCTCATTTGTAAAATGAGCTAATGAAAAATGGAAAATTACTCCAGTATTTTTCCCAAGAAACCCCCCAAAAGGGTCATAAAGTGTTGTACACAATCAGAAAACAAAACCCCAAGATATTGTTCTTTATTTCTTTTTAAAATGGTCTCCTCTCCCTTTTTACCAGCTGAGCATACTGGCTATATGGTTGAACATAGGTTTATTATTTGTGGCATGATCTGCTCACATTTTTTGGGTCCTGTGTTTTTATTGATAACTTTTATGCTTCTTCTTATGTGCAAGTCATTGCTGGCAATGTGATTACATCTACCATTAATTCATTCATTTAACATTTACTAAGCATCTATTATGTGCCAGGCCTATTATGGGAGAATAGTGGCTAGAGGGCTGGTTTCAAAGCTAGGAATACTGGGCAAAAATTCCATCTCTGAAACATACTGGCCCGGTGAGCCTGAACAAGTCATTTCACCTTTTGTTGATCTAGGCTACTATCTAAGACTAACTTGCAGAGAAGGTGCCAGCCTGTAGAGGTAGAGGTGAGTCTCATGCAGCAGTGAAATAAAAGGTACAATTCTTGCCTCATCCCTATGTGTCAGACATTGTGCTAGATTTTGGAAACAAAGAGACAATAATAAAACAGTCTCTTCTTTCAGGAAACTTACATTCTATTGTAACAACATATAGAAACTTTAAAAGGCAGAGAACTGAAAATTGGGTGTTGGGAAGCATTGTGTTAAGAAAGCCGTGTACAAAGGGAGCTGAGGAAGAAGAGCATTTCACTCATGGAGAATAGCAAAGGTATGGAGGTGAGACATTTATATTCAGGGTCAAATTATATCAATAAGCATTTATTAAGTGCCTACTGTGTACCAGACACTGTGCTAAGTGATAGGATACAAAGAAACACAAAACGAGTCTTGAACTCAAGGAGCTTACAATCTAATGGGAGTGGAAAGTAGAAAGGACAGTTTGGCTAGAACTATAATAATAAGCCTATAAAAATAGGCTGCAACCAGATTGTGAAGCACTTTAAGGGTTAAAGAGAGGACTTTGTATTTTATCCTAGAGCAATAAGAGACCACAAGGAAGGCTTGTCCATTGCCCTTCAGATAGCCTAAATTTTATTCGTCTCAGGTCAGAACTCTCCATGATTCTTCTTTACTTCATCCTTGGGAAACTAACGAGATGGGTAGGCTTTAGGAGCAATGAGTAGCTACAGATGTCTGAAAGTACTGAACAACTTCCCAGCCTGCATTTTTGTTCAATTTTGGGCTCAGCTGAAGCCTAAGGGGTGGTAATCTCTGTGCTGCCTGTCCTAGAACATCGGAGAGCTGCAAGTTCAATAAAAAGAAAGGAACGTCTTCCTCTCCTTTTAGTGTCCCAGGGTCTATGAGCATTGTCATTCAGTGGTCTCTGAAATTCAAGAGATTTGGAAAAATCATGCAGAAAGGAATTATGATGAGGCAAGAAGTAATTAAGGCATGAATAATGACCAGCTTGCGGAGTGGTAAAGGTCACGAAGTTTGGATGGTATTTTGGAGGTGGGAATATGGGGGATGAAAGTTCTAGCCTTGGAGACAAAGTTATAGTCAGAGTTTGAAAAAGTGATAGGGGAATTAGAGATCGGGGACAAACGAGATTTTTAAAAATTTCAAATGTGCCCTTTTGTGCCTTAATCAGAAAGCTAGAAAATGAGAATAAAGCCAAGTCAAATACATAGAATGAGTTGAGGGAGATAGAGACCAGAGAGAATGGATGCTAAAGATTGAAGTGAATAATGAAATCCCCATATTCAATACAAGATTATAATATTTGCATAGCATGCTGACATCCCTATTAGCAAGGGGTCACTTGAAAGACAAGTATAAAATAGTTCATCTTGAGATGTTCTATTCCCAGCAGTCAGAGTCTGCTTCCTATAGGGCAGGAAGACTCTTATGCACTATTATGGTTAATTTCCAATTTGCTTGTTTGTTGATTATGTTGATTTGGAAAACGATTGGGAAATTCAATAGTGTCCAATCGTAGGGTCTTGGGGCATTTGGAAAGGGCATCCACATTTGCCTCATCTCAGCTTAATATTTTCATCATTAATAATGCATTAAGGAATTTATATTCATAAAATAAAATCCAAATGCTCATTAATTTTTGTGATAGCCATAAATTGAGCTATCTAGAGAGCATTATCAAAAAGTCTTTTTGATTTAATACTCTGGTGCCTCATAGAGTTGGCCATAAAAAAGACTACACAGAAGGACTTTGGGTTAATATACACTTTTGATCACAGATAGGTGGACATTTTTTTTTCTGTTGATAAAAGTAGCCTCTTTGCTAGTTTTTTGTTATGTGATGAAAGAATCATTGAGGGTTGAATCTATGAAATATCACAGACAAGGAAATACCCTCGATAAAGCATCGAGAGGTTAATACACAGCACAGAGTAGAGGGCTTTCTCCAGAGCAGGCACAGAATACATGGTGACAACATACTGAATATTCAATAACAGGCTAAGACACGAGAGAGTGAAGAGAGAATTACATGTGGATGTTTGTGCAGATGGTTCATGGGGACTATTCTTTCTCCCCTTCCCCACTTTACAGTTACAAGGATTATATGTATTTAACTCATGTATTCGATCCTCTCAACTTCTGACTTTCACATTTCTATGACCTGGGACATAGGCTTGTAGGAGAAAATAGGGAAGGGTTCAGAAGGTATTGCCAAGGATGTGAGAATTATTGATTGTATGACATAGATTCATTCTGTCTAAATCTCTCCATATTTTCTGGCTTTAAGATCTTTGGTGGGGCAGCTGGGTAGCTTAGTGGATTGAGAGCCAAACCTAGAGATGGGAGGTCCTAGGTTCAAATCTGGCCTCAGACACTTCCTAGCTGTGTGACCCTGGGCAAGTCACTTGACCCCCATTGCCTAGCCTTTACCACTCTTCTGCCTTGGAGCCAATACACAGTATTGATTCCAAGATGGAAGGTAAGGGTTTAAAAAAAATAAAAGCTAAGCAGTCAGTAATTTCATGCTTCAAAAAGAGAAAGGTTGGTTTCCACTGACAGGAGGGACTAGTTGATGGGTGGAAGTTATGAGAACTTTAGGGATAAAGTGACCCCTCTCTCCTAGAGTTGTGATAGAAGAGAGGAAATCTGGGTATAGGTTGATGCATATCTTGGAATTTGGGAGAGCAGATTTAAAAAATTCAGAGGAAGTCTTCGTAAAATCCTATGAACAAAAATTCCACAGAGGAGGTCAAGTACACAGGAATGAAACTCCAAAGACCCAAATAGAAATAATTCTTTTTTTTAAATCCTTACCTTCCATCTTAGAATCAATACTGTTCTGAGGCTGAAGAGGGGTAAGGGCTAGGCAATGGGGGTCAAGTGACTTGCCTAGGGTCACCCAGCTAGGAAGTGTCTGAGGCCACATTTGAACCCAGGCCCTCCTCTATCTGTACCTGATTTTCAATCTACTGAGCCACCCAGCTGTTCCTGGAAATAATTTTAAGGAAGAAGAAAAAAAAGAGGGAGTTTTTGAAGAGGCCTTTGTGGATGCACTGGGAACTCTCTAACTTAGATTTAAAAAAAGGCCTATATGCCAGATGTGGCAGCTAGGCTAGACAACATAGAATAAATGTAAGAATTTGACATGGTTTTATAAAAGGTATTATCAGGAGCATTAAAGCTCAGAATGAGCCAAGGCTAGGAAGGAAATCTAAGGGCAACAAAAGGGTTTTTAAAAAAGCTGGATCTGGGAAAACGAGCATGAAATATGGACAAGACCTTTGCTTGGGGTGTAGGAGACGATGTTAATTGTTAATAGAGAGGAGGCAGAGCTGCTCAATTTTCCTTCTGTTTCTTGAAGTGACAAAATAAAAAGAGTTAATAGAGAGTTGATTTCCAAAAGAAGCAGGCAGGCACTCTTCAATTCATGTCACTAGACCAAGACTTTCATCTTGGGGGCCTGAAATAACTGTTGAATGTGATTGCTAAACCACTGTTAGAGATATTTAAAATGCTGGGAAGAATGGGAGACATATCACAAAACAGGAGGCCAAATGCCCTGCTTTTCCAAAAAGGGAGGAAGAAAATAGATTCTACACACACTAGGCCAACTCTAGGCTTCCCTGAATTGGAATTCTCTTAGTGCTCTTGGAAAATCAAGAATACAGATTTCTGTGTTTGCTAACTCAGCAGAGTACTGCCGGAGAGGCATAAATCCTTGCATTTTCTCAGATTTTAGAAAGAATGCCAATAGAAGACAAGCACTGGATTAGTATCCACCGTGGGCAGGTGTCATAAATGATCCCCCCTCCCTTCCCCAAACGAAGATTACAATTTGCATCAGAAATAATCCGAAAAGGCAGGCTATTCATTGCTTTCTAGTCAATAGCACTCATCATCACTCAGGGATAAATCCAATGGAGAACGTTTATGGACAGCTATTTCAATACAAAGCTTTAGCACATAATTGAAACATAAATCTATATTAGTATCCTTTTATTGTTTGTTTTACAATGTAAATTGCCGTGTGCTATTATCAGTTCGTTTTAGTGTAAATAACTTTAAAAGACTGTCACTTGCAAGATTGGGAGTTAATGTTGCAGGGGCTATAATTTTAATGCAGAAAAACAATCATTTGATAATGTTTGTAGTACCTGCAAATGGAAGAGTTGAGTGGGTGGGCCATGATCCCTGCTGCTGGGGAGTCAGACTGGTGGATTTCTTGAGTGTGGGAGTTCTGAGTTTCAGTAAGCTAACGATCAGGTATTCCTCTTGGTATCAATATGCTGAGCCCTCACAAGTGGAGAGGGAGGTGCTGGATTGCCAAAATGGGGGTGAACCAAACCAGTTCCGAATAAAGGAATAGGTTAATCCTATTAACCCATTTAGCTCATTTCTAGCCTGGGGGAAATAGAGACCTAATCTTTATTATTATTATTTTTTAAATGGTGCCCTCTTTAATGTAATAAATTTCTTAGATCCATAAATAGTAGAATAAAGATCTCTGATTTTTTATCAGTTGTGGAATAAGTTGTTCTTGGAGTCAGGAATATTTGGGTTTAAGTCCTATCTCACATACCTATGGATTGTGTGGCCCTGGAAAAGTCACTCAATGTTCTGGTACACCTAGTATCTTTCTAAGACTAGGAGCTATAGACAGCTTGCAACTCTGCACTAATGGAGCTGGTAGTTTACTATATTGATGGAATTCTAGATCAGGACTAAAGAAAAAAAATTAAAAAGAGAACTCTCTGTGTGGGAACTCCCTCCACTAGAGAAGATCTCAATTCCTTTATAATTTATATGTTAAATCCTGCCTGGGCCTTTCTGACTACAAATCCAGTGCTCTATAATTATACTACGATGCCTTAAAAACCACAGGAATTACATGTAATAACATGAAAACATTTTTCTTTGGGTCAATAGGTGAGATAATGGATAGAGCACCAGTCCTGAAGTCAGGAAGATTCATCTTTCTGAGTTCAAATCTGGCCTTATCAGACACTTACTAACTGTGTGACCCTGGGCAAGGCACTTAACCCTGTTTGCCTCAGTTTCCTCATATGTAAAGTGAACTAGAGAAAGAAATAGCACACTACTCCAATAACTTTGCCAAGAAAACCCCAAATGGGATCACAAAGAATTGGACAAAACCAAATGTCAACAGCAGCAGCAGCATATTTCTAATATTTTATAGCATTTTCCTTTGAAATTTCATAGTATTAGTGAATTTTAACTTGGTTTAAAATGCTTTGGCTTTGTGTTGAAATTAATCTAATTAATTAAATGCTATAAATCTATTGTGCAAAACATTCTGGGATTAAAAAAGATATCATCAATGCTCTGGCTTTTGTTAGTAGAATTGAATTATATTTTCATAAGTCAGATTTTCTTTAAGTTGAGCAGATGTCCTCATTATTAGAAAGTATAATAGAAACAGCAGGCCACATTCCCATGGTTCTTTCTCCCCAAAGGCTCTTTGGGGCTGGTGCCACCAATACCACCATACTTTTCATTTTACTGTTGATGACAGCCATGCTTCTGACACACCTGAGGCTATTAGGGCTTGGCTGTGGCTCTGGTATTTCCATCCCTCCCAGGAGAGGAAACTTCTCTATCAATACAGGTTGACACCATTCTGCAGCTTGTAGACTTAGAGAGTTCCCTTGAGCAATGACAAGTAAATATCAGAGTTAGGATTTGAACCTCAAACTCCTGTGACTCCAAGGTCAGAGCCCTTTTTATTCTGCCATCATGTTGCCTAAACTTCGGTTTGGAGAATACCCAGCTTGACACCTTATTTGATTGGATGCTCAATAAATGTTTATTCATAATGCCAACAAATTTGGTATCAATGAAAATCTCTTTTGCAGGAAAGACATGACAGGTATCCAGTAGAAGAAAAGTTTTTGAACAGAGCTGCTATAGGATTTTCATACATTTCAGGAAAATGCTCTTGCATTGGAGAAGCAATACTAAAATCATTTTTGGTTTTATGTTTTAGCTGGAGTTCCTATTCATTAAGATGCAAAATTACTAATCAATTATATGACTCTCTCTCTCTCTCTCTCTAGTCTCAATATTTATCTATGTCTGTCTGTATCTGTCTATCTATCTATCTATCTATCTATCTATCTATCTATCTATCTTTCTTTCTTTCTGTCTGTCTATCCATCAACCCATCAATCCATTTATCTGTTTATCTATCTATCTATCTATCTATCTATCTATCTATCTTTCTTTCTTTCTTTCTTTCTTTCTTTCTTTCTTTCTTTCTTTCTTTCTTTCTTTCTTTCTTTCTTTCTTTCTTTCTTTCTTTCTTTCTTTCTTTCTTTCTTTCTTTCTTTCTTTCTTTCTTTCTTTCTCTCTTTCTTTCTTTCTTTCTTTCTTTCTGTCTGTCTATCCATCAATCCATCAATCCATTTATCTGTTTATCTATCTATTTATCTATCAATCAATCTATCCCTTATCTATCTTTTGATATATTTTAAAATGTAAATTTTATTGACCTTTTGTTTTTATATCACCTCTATTTCCCAATGCATCCCTCTTCTCCTTTCTGGAGACCAAATCCCTAAATGAGGAATAAAAGAAGTTCCATGAAATAAATAAAAATGTATATAAAATCTTATATCACTTTCAGTACAGGGCAGTATTTATTAAATAGTAAAGTCTGATTTTTTTATTGCTAATTTTAGCTAATTTTCTCTATGTAAATAGCATGCTAATTTTCTATAAAGAAGGAACACTTTATCTTTGGAGATATTACATATGATATTCATTTGCTGACATTCAGAACTAAGATCAGTCCAGTGAAGAACACTTATTGAGCACATACTATGTGCTCTGCTCTATACTAAGTCCTAGAGATAAAAAGACTAAAAAACAGTGCCGCTTCCCAAGGACCTTTCATTCTAATGAATAGCAGCCAGGAAGCTACTGATATTATATGAACCAGCTCATCTGATCTGTGTCTATTCCTTGTCCATAACTCATATTTTTATATTTGGATACTTCTATGAATTTGTACTTTTTAATGAATGTGGATATCTCCTGTAACAACATAGGTAACAAACCTCTTAATATTGAACCTGGATAACGTTTGCAAATCTTCCTGTAAATTTGACATGGGAGGTTCACCCAATGTGCTGGGAGCTTTCCTCTAGGTCTCTTGGTACGGGTATCCATGGAGCACGTGGGTCATCCATCAATGACTTCTCACTCTTGCTATTGGTATAATTAGCCCCTCTTTACAGGTTATATATCTTCCTGTGACCCCCTTTATCCTGTTTCTCTTCAGGGTCCTTTGTAACCTGCTTATGCCCTCCAAGCCTAACACCATTCTCAGTTGGATGCCCCAGGACCCATGCTTATATAAGACACTTTTTTAGTATTCGCTTTAGCTTGGCTTAACTCCCCTACATAGAGAGGTTATCAGTTTTCCTTCTCTAAGGCTCAGAATTTGGAATATTTTATCTTTCAGTTTTGTGCTAGCTATTAGGAGATAACTTTTTAAGTGCCTCCTGGCTCTTGGTGAGGGAATTTCCTCCTTTCCTCAGGTTTATTTTTGAATCTTACTGAGTGCCCTTAATCCTTATACTTTTGACAGAGAACCAGGACATATTTTTCTTCTCTGTTTTCAATTCGATGGTGGCCTTACCAAGGTGAAAACACTAATTTTTTTGCCTGGCAAAGTGAAGCCCCGGGTAGTTTGGAATTGCTACTATTTTCACCTGCCTAGTGGGCAAATAATTTTAACTTTTATACAGTGTATGAAATTATGGCCCAAGCGAGGGGAAAAGCCCAATGGTAAAAGGGATATGATTCTGAGTTCTCAGCTTTGGTGTTCCAACGGGGTTTCGTATTATACTCTTTAGGGCCCAGATAGTTCTTAGGCCTAGTTCTTTTCACACAAACCCAGAAGCAGAGAATTGGGAAGGGAATTTCTGTGTCTAATAAAGAGTTCTCCTCTGCAACCTTTTCAACAAATGGTCTCCTAAGTCTCTCTCTGAAGATTTCTCATAAAGGGACCCCACTGCCTTTGTAGATGACCTATCCTACTTAGGATGCCTCCAGTTATTATGAAAAATGTCCTTGTTATTAACCTGAAATCTCCCTCTCTGAATGTTCATTCTGTTCCATCCGTTTTTCCCTCTGGGGCCAAGTGCAACAAATCCAACCCCATTTCCACATGAGGGATGGTGGAGGAAATTACAAGGGTGATTGTACCATACTTGATAGACAATTCTCTATCAATTAAGATCTCCATGAAGGTAGAACCCACTATTCTCTAATCAGTGCATTTGACTCAAGACAGCTCTAATCATAAAGAAGCTTTTCCTGGTATTAAACATAAAACTTCTTGTTGTTGAGTCATTTCAGTTGTGTCTGCTTCTTCAGGGTCCCATTCCCATTTGGGATTTTCTTGGGAAAGATACTGGAGGGGTTGGCCATTTCCTTCTCTAGCTCATTTTACAGATGAGGAAACTGAGGTCAAGGCTAAGTAACTTGCCCAGGGTTACACAGCTAGTTTCTGAGGCTAAATTTTTTTTTAATTTTTATTTTTTTAAAACCCTTCCCTTCCATCTTGGAGTCAATACTGTGTATTGGCTCCAAGGCAGAAGAGAGGTAAGGGCTAGGCAATGGGGGTCAAGTGACTTGCCCAGGGTCACACAGCTGGGAAGTGTCTGAGGTCAGATTTGAACCTAGGACCTCCCGTCTCTAGGCCTGGCTCTCAACACACTGAGCTACCCAGCTGCCCCCCTGAGGCTAAATTTGAACTTGGGAAGATGAGTCTGCCTGATTCCTGGGTTGGTACTTTATCCACTCTGTCACCTACCTGCCCCTGATATAACTCTTCTCTCTCTCTGTAATGTTCCCCTATCGCTTCTGGCCCTAGTCTCTAGGGCCAAACAATAACAACAGAACAATAATAGTAAGGATGAAGACAACTAATATTTACATAGCATTTTAAGGTTTTCAAAGTATTTATTATACACAATGTCTCATTTGGTCTTCACAACTATGGGTGATTGGTGCTATTATTACTCTCATTTTACATATCGGGAAAGATGACTTGCCCAGAGTCATATAATTAGTAAATGTCTGAGCAAAAAGTATTTCCAAGACCAGGACTCCATTCAGTCCCTCTTCCATAAGATATCCATTCATGTAGTTAAATATAACTACCATGCACCTCCTGAGTCTTGTCTTCTCTGATTTAAGCATTCATAGTTCCATCCACTGAAGTGTATATGGCATGGCCTTCAAATTCTTTGTTATATCTGATTATTATGTGTCATATTATATGACAGAAGGATTTTAAAGGATTTGACTATCATGTTTCATTGTTCCCATGATCCAAGAATACCAGAAATACCCAAATCTAGAATATCCTTTATAATCAAAAGGGATTTAATAGGTTGAGCTTTCCTCATTTTTTTTATAAATAAGATAGAGATTATATTTTTATTTTCTTAATGCCAAAGAATATGAAAATATAATGTTTATTATTTGATGGAGATATATTTTTTTGATCTACTATAGTGAAACTTCTTTGGGGGAGACCAAATGTCAGATGAAGACCCCATGAATGTTGGTAGCAAGAGAGAATTCTCTTGGTGTTACATTTTATGAAGGAGCTTCATTCAATGTGTTTGACTTTAAGGAGGAATTTTTTCTGTAATAGATTGAATTTTCCATGCAGAGGATTGACCCAATTTGGTAAACAAGATGGTTTTCATTGAGGTCTTTCATGCCCAATATGGCCAACAATCCCAAGTGTCTATAGCAGTTTTATTGTATATCAAGGGAAAGCAGAGAGTGGTATTGAGTAGGGTGAAGGATAGGAGGTAAGCCTTTCTTCAATCTTATTTCTTCATAGTTAGAAGGTGGGAAATGAGATGTTGGGGCAAAAGCAAGGAGTAGGTGGGTGTTTTTGAACATGTCTTAAGAGGAGATATCCTGAGAGCATATTTTCCTGGCTCAAAGAGATATTTATAGCAGGGACAATGAGAGAGTTCCTTTGGAAAGTGTTGGAAGAAATAGGCATGTGAATGCCCACTCAATTTGAGAAAGAAGTCTTTTTTCCCTTTTGAAAGACATTTATTGGGGGCAGCTGGGTAGCGCAGTGGTTTGAGAGCCAAGCCTAGAGACGGGAGGTCCTAGTTGTGTGACCCTGGGCAAGTCACTTGACCCCCATTGCCTAGCCCTTACCTTAAGAATGCTTCTGCCTTGGAGCCAATACACAGTATTGACTCCAAGACGGAAGGTAAGGGTTTTTTTTAAAAAGAAAGATATTTATTGAGTATAAATGCATTTAAGTGTTAGAATATAATTTCATTAATGATTACAACTCAACTATAATACTGAGGAAACTTTGGAATTAAAACTTTATCCAAGTTTAAGAAAAAAAGTGTAAGAAGAGAACCAATTTACGTATTGAAGATAGTGATGATTCACTGACATGAAGACACAACAAAACCTACATCTCAATTAAAGACTTATTTTAAATTAATGTCTGATTTCACAATAGTATGCATATATGAACTATAATAAGGATTATAAGAATGGTGCAAAATAGTTTCATAACCTTTATAAGGATGTAGGTCTTGTGAATATATCAGTTTAAAAATCAAGCTATCAAGAAATTAAAGAATTTAAAGAAGTCACATATCATTGGTTTTACTTATTTCAGAAATAGAAATAAATGAAAACAGAATCATGGAGTAATCTCAAGTGTGATCCTAAATTCAGAACTTCCCAAGTTCAAGATGTTGGTGATCGGATCTTCTAGAGACAGCAAAGGATTTCCTGATTCGGGGTGTTATTTGGAGAAAGAAGAGAACTTCCCACTTAGTTCTGAACATTATCCAATGCTAACAAGCTAGAAAGTTATTTTGTTAAGATTGAAAGGGCTGGCTTAATCTTTGAAGATATTTTTGCCTTGAGGTGGGGATAAGAATCTAAGCCAAAGGGGTAAGCTGGGTAGCTCATTGGATTGAGAGCCAGGCCTAGAGACAGGAGGTCCTGGGTTCAAATCTAGCCTCAGACACTTCCCAGCTGTGTGACCCTGGGCTAGTCACTTGACCCCCATTGCCTAGCCCTTACCACTCTTCTGCCTTGGAGCCAATACACAATATTGACTCCAAGATGGAAGGTAAGGGTTAAAAAAAAAAAGAATCTAAGCCAAATAAGGACCCTACAAGTCTAGGAGGAGTTGGGTAGGAGCTTCTGGTTGGGCTAGGGATTCACTAGTCTATCTTAGGGGCCCCTCAGGCAACTTTAAGTTCAGTTAATTTTGTGAGGAGCTAATGGGCATTTTGAGGGTTCTGTGCTTCTGTAGCTATTTGTGGGTTCCCATGAATCCTTTGCAACTTTGGCATTTTTTCTTTGGTGACATAATGACTGCTCTAACCATATGCATTTTACCTTGGTTCCTTTTACCCACATATGGGAAAACTTAGGCAGAAACCAAATGTAAGCTATATTTAGTGATTTCTTGAAGTAATTCTAGGTCAGGGAAAGGAGTCAAAGTAGAATAATTCTCTTAACACCAACCACCAGAAATGAATCTAGTTCATTTGAGCCCAAAACCCTGTGGAGATTTGGGCCATGGTTTTATCTTGAAAGCTTATTTGGGGTATGCAGTGTTTACTTTTAACGAGTCCTCTGTCTCTACTTATTTCTGGAGGTCCAACATGCCCTTAGGATTTTATTATACATTTAATTATTATTTTTATTTAGCAAATTTAGACTCTCACTCTAGAACTCAATGATGGACAATTTGTCCAGTATTCATTTGGATTCTAGGGCCATAGGAAGAAGATTGCTTGATGGCCAAAAAACTTTGAGTGATTAGAGAAGTTTGATTGGTTGATTATTTTTCACTAGATGGTAGGGATTGATGTCCTCTTCAACTCCAACTTGCTTGTATTTTCTACTTTGGATTACCTTCTCCTACCCAAAAAGTGGTAGTAGTAGCAGTAGCAGTATTACTATTATAATTATCATCAGCAGTGGTCTCAGTGATAATAATACTTAATAATATTAAAATGGTAATTATAGCCAATTTTTATAGCAGTTTAATATTTTGTATAGTGCTTTACAAAAACATCTTAGTTGATCCTCACAACAAACTGGAGGGAAGGTACTATTATTATCCTCATTTTATGGCTAAGGAAACTGAGGCAGACAGAGGTTAAATCACTTATCTGGTGTGACACAGCTGGAAAGTATTTGAGGCCATAGTGGATCTCAGGATTTACTGACTCTATGCTCAACACTTTATCTACTATACCAGTTAGTTGCTTCAGGGGTCCATTGGGAAACCTAGTTTTCACTGGAAGGATGAGAGCTTGACTCCTTTGTTCAATCCTCCTTAAATGTGTGACTGAACTAAAAACACTTATACATTTTTATTGGTGCACTTTATTATTGCATCATGGTCATTTTTGGATATATTACCTCCCAATTATTCTCACTCACCCCTATAAGCCTGTTCTTATAATAAAGAAAAAAGTAAAAACCATACAGTAATCACATCTGACCACGCATATGATACTTCATGCCCACAGGCTTCCACGATCCAGTGTATTTCTGTACCTAATTTCTAGAGCCAATATTGGTCATTACAATTATAGAATATTCAATTTTAGCTTGCTGATCTTTTCACTTCAAAATTTTATTTGTTGTAGTCACTGTGGTTATCCATTTCCTAGTTCACTTCCTGCTTTTTGCATCAGTTCATACAAGTCTTCCCTTACTTCTCTGAACTCTTCATTTCTCATGTCACAACGATATTCCATTATTTTTCAGTGCCACAGGATATAAAGCCATTCCCCACTCTATGGAGACCCACTTTGTTTCCAGTTCTCTGCTAACCTGGGCAGTGATGACATGAATATTTGGATAAAATTTGGCCATGTTTTTCTTTTTCTGACTGAATTTTTTTGGGTCTGTTTTGCAGGTGAAGCTCTGAGGGTATCAGCTGAAACATTTACAGATGATCCTTGTTTTCTGCCTAAGAGGGAGGCTGTGGTTCAGGCTGCCCGTGCCTTGTTGGCAGCTGTCACCAGGCTACTTATCTTGGCCGACATGATTGATGTCATGTGCCTCTTGCAACATGTGTCTGCTGTAAGTAGAACCTGGATTAGTGCAAGATTGCTTTGAACTTCTTGGAGTGACAGAGAAATGGAGTTCTCTTCTCTATAGTACTATGCTACTCCATGGGAAACCCGAAGGTGCCCTCTCAGCTAATGTGTCACTCTTGTTTGCAAATGTCATTGGTTGCTGACTCTATGGACTTTCAATTCCAACTAACAGACAATTTATTTATTTATTTTTTAAATTAATGTTTTATTTCTCCTCATATGTAAATAGATTTTGAACATTACTTTTTGGGCAATTTATTAAATTTTGGCAGTACAAAGAAAAAGATGAAAACATTCTTACTCTCAAGGAGTTTACATTTTACTGGGAAGAAGCAAATGCCATGGCATGCAATATTGGCATGCAACACGTATACCAGTGAGCTATAAAAAAGAGAGAAGTATATTCAAGGTAGTACAAAGGAATTGCAAGGAGGAATTGCTAGTGATTGGGATGATGGCTGGAGCAGGAAAGGCCTTATTTAGATGGCAATATCTGAACAATGCTTTTTAGGAAGCTAAGGATTTTCCCCAATAGAAGGGAAGAAGTGCTTTCTAGGCACAAAGAGGTGATTGCTCAAAAGCCTGGAGGTGGTAGATGGAATGTTATGAATAGAGATATTGTTTTAAACAGGAGTCAAAGAGCCAACAAAAAAAAAAACAAAAACAAACTGAAAAAGGCCCACGACTGGTTGATTAACACTTGTTGAGAGGAGGTTCTACATTGTCTGTGTATACATATGTGGGTACAAATTCCACTGTATTCCTCCTTTAATTCCTCATCCTAGCTTCAGGGTGGCCCATTTTTCTCCACAGTACCAGTGGGACATGAACCTTATCAGGATCTCCAAAGCTTCAAAGTCCCTGAGAAATGGTCAGATGGATTGTTGAATTGGATTGGCTTATGTCAGTCAGATGGATTATTATGCGGACTTTTATGAGTCACCTGAGGACCAGCCCAGTTTAGTTTGGAGAAACTCAACCAGGTTGGCCATGGGATAATGATTTTTTTTCCATCACAATGACAACTCTCAAATAATATCTACTAAGCTGTAGAAGGGGCTGGTTCAGCTTTGGTGGGAAATCTTCCTACACTGGAGAAATCACAGTTCCATGAAGTGTAATTAAACCCTACATGGATAATTTTCCTTATGACTGTAACAGATGGCTTGCATCCCCTTCCCTTCATTCCCTCCTCCAAACCACTCCTACACCTCAAATTTTGATAAGTGATTTTGGAAAGAGGACCTCAAGACAAGTTTAAGGAGATTTTCTAACTTTTTAAAGTTCTACTACTATTTAATTCTCTAAAACAATTAATCTAAGAAAATTATAAATATAAATTATTTTCTTTTTTAGTTTTGCTTTCTGTTTGTCCCCATAATTCAGCTGTCTCCTTAAGTACTTGAATGCTATGCCATCTGGTGCATATATATTAACTACTGATATTATTTCATGGCCTATGGTGCCTTTAAGTAAGCTGTAGTTTCTATTTATTTATTTTAACCACATCTATTTTAATTGTTGCCTTGTATAAAATTATGTTTTGTTTTTTATGTTTTTTATTGACCTGAAGCACAATACATTCTGCTCCAGGCCTTTATTTTAACTCTGTGTGAATATTTATGTTTCATGTATGTTTTTGTAAACAACAGATTGTTAGGAGTCTCCTGATTGATTCTCTTATCCTCTTCTGTTTTACTGGTGAATTCATCCCATTTATGTTCACAGTTAGAGAAAATAATTGGACCTATGATTTTAATGTTATAGGGAATTCTCAGATAGAGAAACTTCCTTTATTAAAGCAATTAATGCCTTCTCTTTGCTTTTAGCATTTTACAACTTCCTGGCATATTGAGAGGCTAAATCATTTGGCCAAGGTCATATAGCCAGTAAATGATATAACTTGGACTTGAATGTAGGTCTTGCTGGCTTCATCATTAGCTCTCTATCCACTATGATATGGCCTCTCAGCAGTATGTTATGATTGTAATTGTGTCTTGCTCTACATTTTCTCCTCTTAAATTTTTTCTACTTTGTTCCATGCTTTTCTCTTTATAAAGAAGGCGATAAATGTAGACAATGTAGAGGAATGTAGACAAAACTAAAGATTTGTAATTAATTAACAATTTACTTCTACTCCACTATCTATCTTCTTTTCACTTTACCCTGACTCAAAGGTAAATTCTTATACTTAATATTTTAAAAAAATCTCTTTTTATGACCAGTAGTTTGATGAAGTTTGCTTTGATTGTGATTGTTTCTTCTGTGACGATTATTGCTGATATTTAGTCATTTTTAGTCATACCTGACTGTGATCACTTTTTTTGAGGTTTTCTTGGCAAAAATGATGGAATAGTTTTTCTTTTTCTATTTCCTTTTCCAGATTGTTTTTACAGATGAGGAAATTGAGGCAAACAGGCTTAAGTGAATTGCTTAGGGTTACAAAGCTAGTAGGTATTTGAGGGCATATTTGAATTCAGGTCTTCCTGATTCCAGGCTCTACACTCTATCCATTGTGACCCTCTGTGACTACCCTTCCTCTTAAACTTCCTATTTTCCTTTCCCAATCTATTTTTCCATTAAGTTACATCAAACACTACACTAAACTTATTGTATGTTTGTGTATTCAACTTACCTTTGTATGGTTTAGATAAGAGTGAGGTTCATTTGAAGCCTGTTCTGACTATTCCTCCCTCCAATGTTTGCACATTCTTCTCCATGCCAAATAACAAGTTCCCCCATGGCCTTCTTAATTTGTTCCTTAATTTTTTAATTTTCTTCTTCTTTTTTCTTTATTCTCAAGACCAAAAAAAAAAAAGCCTTCCCAATCCTTTTCTCTATTTTATTTAATTTCTTCTGATTTTTTCTTTAAAAAAAAACATTTTATTTTCCCAATTACATGTAATAACAATTTTCAACATATGTTTTCCAAAATTAAGTGTCCAAATTGTCTCCCTCCTCCTTGCCTTCCACCCCCTGGAAATGGTATGCAATTTGATCTGGGTTATACGTGTGTTATCATGTGAAACATACCTCCACATTAGCCATTGTTATAAAAGAATCCTCATCTCAAATCACAACCCAAATAAAACCATAAATAAATAGTATGAAAAATAGTATTCTTTGATCTGCATTCTGACTCCAAGAGTTCTTTCTCTGGGGGTGGATAGTATTCTTTTTCCTAAATCTTTTAGAATTCTCATGGATTATTGCATTTGTAGCAGTCCACCTCTAGCTATGGGCAAGGGAAACAGTTAGTATGCACAGAGTGGCTTAGAAGAGAGCATGCTCAGTCTTGAGCATGGCTGGGAAAGCCTCTGACCCTTGACCCCAGCTTCCCCCAGGTTAGGCGGGAAAACAGGTTTCTTTGTGTTCACCTGGCTAAGAGAAACCACACCTATACCTTGTCATTAACCAATGATAATCATCCCTATGTCTTGTGTATATTTGCATATCAAAGAGATTAAATACAGGGCCACAGCAAGCTCCGCCTTCTCTTCCTTTCTTGGCTCTCAGCTCTCACTGATGCCTATCCTTGCTTTAATTCCTTTCCTTATCTACCTCTCCCACCTGGGACCTGGCTTTTTGGCCAGGCACTCTCTTTTCTCTATCATGTCTCCAACCTGTGTGGTATTAATTGTGGATCTCAGGATGGATCATGCCTCTGTGACATCCTAAAGATCGGGGTTATGCTGTGGCCCTATTATAATCAATAAGGCCTGGTTTCTGACTCATTTCTGCCATCTCAGATCTATAACTTGGCTCTACCACACCCCTCGGGGTATCCAAAACTTCTATCCTTTTTCTATTTTCCTACCTTGAGGCTTCTCGCGGGTTTGGGGAGCCTCAGCATTGCTGTGAGAAGCTAAGATTTTCACAATTGATCATCATGCAATCTGGCTGTTACTGTGTACAGTGTTCTTCTGGGTTCTGTTTATTTTGCTTTGCATCAGTTCATTTAGGCCCTTTCAGCTTTTTCTGAAACCATCTTGCTCATCTTTTCTTATAGCACAATAGTATTCCATCAGCTTCATATACCACATATACAAGTTGTTCAGCCATTCCCCAAATGATGGGTATACCCCACAGTTTCCAATTCTTTGCCATCACAAAAAAGAGCTGTGATTAGTAATTTTTTAAAATAAATTGGTGCATTTCCTTTTTTATGGCCTTTTTGGTATACAGTCCTAGTAGTGATTTTACTGGATCAAATTTTACTGAATTTTATAGCTTTTTGGTCATATTTCCAAATTGCCCTCCAGAATGGTTGGATTAGTTCAGAACTCCACCAATAATGAATCAGTGTCCCAATTTTGCCAATCTTCTTGAAGACATGAAGATTTTGAAAGGACATTTATCTCCTCTCCCCTTAATAGAGAGCAGTCACCTTCTGGTTGCTCAAATATATTTACCTGTCTAGGTTTCTCTTTGACTACTTTGCACTTCTTCTACTCAACTTTGGTATTTTTATCATGTTCGAATGTAGACTGTTCCATTAAAGATCTACTGTAAGATCACACTAGGCATAATACAAGTAATTTTATTCTTAATTGTAAACTTTTACCTTTTGACTTTTAGAAAATTGGATTCTACTCATTGCTACTAGGTCTTACATTATCTTGATTGTAGTTCTTTAATATTTGAATTATTTCTTTTCATCTGCTTAAAGTATTTTTTCTTTGACTTGGAAATGCTATATTTTCGTTAAGACAATCCTAGGAATTTTCATTTTGAGGTTTCAGGAAGTCACTGGGCTATTTTCCTTATTTTTACTTTGCTTTGTGGTTCTAAGAAATTTGGATACTTTTCACTTATGATTTCTTGATAGTTTCAGAGTATTCAAGAATTCTTATATTATTTCTTCTTGAATTCTTTTCCAAGTCAGTTACTGTGACGGAAATTAAGATGTAAAAATGAAATAACAAGTGAAACAAATGCTTCAGAGGAAAGAATTAGAAGGGGAATAAGTAGCTTAGGGCACAGTCTACAAAACTTTGCTCAAGTAGTGGGCCACCAAAAAACTAGAATGGATCAAAGTGAATTCATTAATTCGATGATACAATGAGAAATATTAAAATAAAATCAGAGGACTAAGAAATACAAATACTTTACATTATTTTATATTTCTTAATCATAGCTCTCATTTCCTTTTTTGTGTTTTGTAGTTAGTCCTTTTTTTTTCTCCGAGGAGTTGGTGCAGATTTAGTCTCTTCTAGGTTTTACTTCTTAGTTATTTCTTTGTAGTGTTAGGCTCGTTTCATCCTATGTATTAATTCATGTTTTGGGACCTTGTATCAGAGCTGGGTACCACTCCTTCCCTCACTTTAGAATAGAGTAATCTGGATCTGCTTAATTCTAACTTCAATTTCTTGGCAATGGTTTGGCCCTATTTGTTCCTGACTTCAATCATCTGGGCTCCTGCTACTAGCTTCTATATACTTTTTTTGTGTTGGTGCTCAGTGTGTTGGAAGATGTCAGTGCCCCTGGCTCCAGTTCTGTGGTCTTCTCTTCTTCTGGGACATCCCGAGTCAGAGCATTCTCTGCCCCCTCTCAGGCATCCCTGGTCAGGTCATTGCTTCAGGTTTCTCTCCTTCATCTAAGCTCATGTTAGCTTCTGTAATGGTACCTCTCTTCCAGCGCTTATGGTTTTTTGTCTTTTTCTTTTTATTTTTTTTTAAACCCTTACCTTCCATCTTGGAGTCATTACTGTGTATTGGCTCCAAGGCAGAAGAGTGGTAAGGGCTAGGCAATGGGGGTCAAGTGACTTGCCCAGGGTCACACAGCTGAGAAGCAACTGAGGCCAGATTTGAACCTAGGACCTCCCATCTCTAGGGCTGACTCTCAATCCACTGAGCTACCTAGCTGCCTCCAGTTTTTTGTCTTTTTGTGTACTAGTAGACCTATTTAAGGCTCTAACTCTTGGTTTCTCTTCAGTATCTTGATTTTAATTTGATCTGATTTGATTTTATGTCCTTCTTAGATCATTGTTGGGGAATGGGTGGGAGAATTGGGCTTTTTATGTTCTTTCATGTCACTGGAATAAACAGAAATCTACAGTTTTTTTATTTTAAAAAGTTTTATTTTTAAAAATAATTCTTTTTCTTTTATTTTCTCTTTAAAAAACCCTTACCTTTTGTCTTAGTATCAATTCTAAGACAGAGAAGTGACAAGGTCTTAGGCAATCAGGGTGAATTGACTTGCCCAGGGTCAAAAAATTAGTCATCATTTTTCAATAATCCTTGGCTTCCACAGAATTCTCCTCATAACCAAGATGTGCTGTTAAGCAAAACAGATTTATGAACCATGTCTGAAAGTATTTACCACACTCAGCACATATAGTTCACCAGTTTTCTACTAAAATAAAGGACTATAGGCTATCAAACATGGCCAATGGGTTAGTTTATTTTGCTTAATAGTGCTTTAAATTTATCTGCTCTAAGCTGTGGGCATGTATTTTTTTTTGTCTTAATATTAATAATAATAAATCAAATTAATTCTATATTACAATGAATATATAATAAAATATTATTATAAATAATAATAAATTAAATCAATACATTAAAATAATAAATAATATTTTATTGTTGTTTTTAAAATTTTGGGGGCATCTAAGTTTATTTTAAGCTTTAGCCTTCCCCACACTATGCCTAGGTTTATGCTCTTGCATTTTATTTTCTGCCCCTCTTTCCACACTGGAAAGGAATTTTGGTATGGTGAACTGGGCTTTGGAGCTAGGAAGACCTGAGTTCAAGTCTTGACTGTAGCATATATTGGCAGTGTGACTCTAGGAAAATGACTTTATCTCTTAATTCTCTAGGCAATTTTCTATGACCATGCATTGCAGAGAAGGCATTGGAAAGGAGAATTTCTTCTCTTTGCAGTTACTGATATCAATGAATTCACAGAGCTCTACCTTTGATTTATTTAAAAAATAATCTCTGTAATAATAATAATGGCTAGTATATATATATATGCATATATATATATACATATATATATATATGTATATAATGTTTGCAAAGTGCCCTATAGTTATGACCTCATTTGATCCTCATAGCAACTCTGTGAGGTAGGTACCATTATTATCCCCATTTTATAGATGAGAGAACTGAGACAAAATGAGGTTAATGATTTGCCCAAGAATACAGAGTTAGTAAGTGAGGCTGAATTTAGTCTCATGTCTTCCAGACTCCAAGTCCCAGGCTCTATGCACAATGGTGCCATCCAGCTGTCTTCAAAATGGGACTCACAGTTTCCTTTCAATCCTGTACCCTTTACTTCCTTAAAGAGATTAATTGTAAAGGTATTTCATAGAACCTCCCATTTTTCTTCAGAGATTTCCCTTTTACAGTCTATGCCATGGGAACATTCTGTTCAATAAATATTTATTAGGCCACCTTTATTAGAGTGTGAGACCCTATGCTGGGTGCTCTGTTTTCTCTGTTTTAAAATATGTTTTTGTAAAGACAATCACCAAACATTTATGAACCACTGAGAGCAGAGGGCTGCCCTGTTTTGTGGGGAGAGACAGAAACCCTTATATACTTTCCACTACAGTATGGGGACATCTGTATATGCAGAAAAGATGGAATGCATACACACAAAGATGCCTTTCTCAACGTTTCCTTCTTTAATGAAATTGGAAGTGAAATGGTCACTTTCTTCCAAGGTTCTCGTCATTTTTACCTCCCCAACTGGGTAGTGTCATTATATCTCTAAAGGATCCTAGACATCATTTTGTCACAGAGGCAAAAATATTTTGAAGATGTGTGACTTCAACTATCCAGAACTCTTCTAGACTCTTCTTTCTGCATAGAGAAAAGCATCTTAGGAATTTGTGACTAGCCTTCCTGATGGTTCTGCCTCCTTAGAGAAGGTAGAAGAATGGGGGAAAATGCCGACAGGGAAAAGTTAGTTGGAAGCAATTTAGAGTAATGGAAAGAATATTTTGAGTCAGAAGACCTGAGTTAGAATCTTGGCTCTCCACCTTACCAGCTTGGGGATCATGTAGAAGTGATGTTCTCTCTTCAAGTATCAGTTTCCTCATCTGTCTTGGGACATTTGTCCATGCCTTCTTAGGATAAACAGTGTTTCCACAATCCTATTCCTTTTTTCTTCTTTTAAGAAATTTATACCTTTATCTTCCATCTTAGAGTCACTACTGTGTACTTGTTTCAAGATAAAAGAATGGGAAGGGCTAGGCAATGGGGGTTTAGTGACTTGCCCAGGGTCACACAGCTAGGAAGTGTCCAAGGCCAGATTTGAACTCAGGTAGATGAGTTTTCCTGACTCCAGGTCTAGCATTCTATCTACTGCACTACTTAGCTGCTGTACAAGTATACATAAGCATAGTTACTTCCATTTTACATGGGAGAAAAATATGATTTAGCTGAAATATCTCACTCAAGGTCAAATAGCTAATGATCTAGGATTAGAATCCAGGTCTGATGGTTACAAGTCCAGTGCTATTAGTATATATATATATTTTTGGCCTGAACCACTTTGGCTTGGTTTCAGTGATACCTATGCTGCTATTATTATTATTTACATCTAAGTTATAAAGTTTAAGTTTTACTTTTGTTTACTACCTCTATTCAGTGGATAGTTATATAGATGCCCAAGGACATAAGTATTTTTCATGATTTCTTTCATTGTTTTTTTTTTCTTCTGAGAAATTATTGGGTTCCTCTTTTGCAGAGTGTTCTTTCTATGTTTTTGCCTGTTGTCCTCGAGAGTGTCTGGCTTTACAGTTTTAGCTGGATATTTTTCTTCTTCTTCCCTTAAGTATCCATTTATAGCACTCTTTATCAGGCTAGCGAGTCTCTTGCTTAGCAAGTTTTTCCTCATATTCTCAAGATTAACATCATCCTTTACCCATCATTCTGGTGTAGGAGGCCATGGTCCAGAAAACCAAACTGTTCTGTGATGCCACCCACATGACTATTTCCATCCTATATTCAATCCAACCCAACTGAACCCAACAGGATTTTATTACTCACTTACAACATGCAAGACACTATGCTAGGTTCTTGGGATAAAAAGATAGATATGACAACTCTTCTGCTCCCAAAGAGTTTGAGTCTCAGTTTCCTAATCTGTAGAATGGAGATAATAATAATGCTTCTCTTCAATGCACTCCATCCATGAAGAAGTGCAGTTCTGAGAAGCTAAAATGGCTTGAATTCCTGGCATTTAAGGCTCTTAAATCCAATGCCATGCTGCCTTTTCTCATCTCATCATCTTCCAAATACTCTTTGGCTTTGTCAAACTGAAGTAGGTCCTGACTCTGATTATACCCTGAACTCTGATGCTCTTCCTTATTCCAATCCCTTCTCAAATCGTTCCCCCTTGGACCTCACAAACCATTCTTTATGCATGGCAGCTAGGTGGCTCAGTGGATTGAGAGAGAGCCAGACCTAGAGAGGAGAGGTCCTGGGCTCAGATCTGGCCACAGACACTTCCTAGCTATGTGAGTCTGTGCAAATCACTTAATCCCAATTGCCTGGCCCTTACCACTCTTCTGCCTTGGAAGCAACATGGTATTGATTCGAAGTTGGAAAGTAAGGCTTTAAAAAACTAAACATTCCATGTGCCCTTCTCTAACTAACCATGTAATATTATTCGTAATAGTTGTCTGTGTTGGTGTCTAATCCCTTTATGTGACCAAGAGCTCCATGAAGCAGGGCCTGGGAATAAAAGGAATTTAAGATGTTTATCATTGCTTTCAGGACACCTCATTTCCTGAGGGTGTCCCTAAAGCTTTTTTTTTTTAACCCTTACCTTCTGTCTTAGAATCAATACTGTGTATTGGCTCCAAGGCAGAAGAGTGGTAAGGGCTAGGCAATAGGGGTCAAGTGACTTGCCCAGGGTCACACAGCTGGGAAGTGTCTGAGGCTGGATTTGAACCTAGGACCTCCCGTCTTTAGGACTGGCTCTCAATCCACTGAGCTACCCAGCTGCCCCTGTCCCTAAAGCTTTGAACAATACTTAGCAGCCTGAGTCTGATCCGTTGAATGGTTAGATTTCCCTTGATTTTCTTATCTTTATTGAATTAAGGCATGTCTGCTGAGATTATCAACAGCATAGAATTCCCGTTGAGCGTTGGGTGGGCTTTGGGTCTCTTTTCAAGGACATAGGCTAAGAACGCCAACTGGTTTGAACATGGGCCTCTTAACAGTCATCAATGTGATAACAACTTCCAGTACTTAGTGGCCAGAGTTGTATTAAAAGATGGTTACATTTAGGAATTCCCAATTCTGTACTTCAAAAAAGGAAATTGTTCCTTTAGGAAATCCAAGATTGTGCTAAGTTGAAATGAGCCAATTTAGGGGTTAAAGGTGGAAGCAAGAGAATAGTCTTTTCTCTGGACACAAGGAAAGATCTACATTAAATCCGTTGAACTGAATTGTTATTGCAATGGTTCCAACATTCTTGCCATTTTGAATGAAGTTTTAAAAATGGCATTTTTTTTTAGTGTACTTTGTCATCATTCCAACTGGCTTAGTCCAAATTGCCAATTAATCAATGCAAAGAATTCAGCACCTGTTCTGTACCAGAAATGGTGCTAAGCACTGGACCTGCAAATAGAGAAGTGAGGCAGGACCTGTCCTCAAGGAGCTTATCTTTGATTAATGGCTCATAATTATCTCCTATGGATGTTGGCGTTCCAGATTGTCATTGTAAAACTTAGAATCATAGAATCTCAGGATTGGATGGGATCTCAGAACCAAGCAGTACTTCTAGCACAGGGTCAGAAGCCCCTCTACAATGGAGATCACAGGTTACCTTCTAGTTTTTGTATAGAGATCTTCTTTGGAGCGGATGCTACCACACCTTTAGGCAGCCTATTCTATTTTTTAATAGTTCATGAAATTTGTCCTTATATTAAACTTCAATTTACCTCTGTCCAACTTCTACCCATCACTCCTTGCTTTGCTCTCTGGGACCAAACAGAATGTTTCTGATTCTTTTTCCACACAACAGTGCTTTATATATTTGAAAATAGCTATTTTGTCCCCTATACTCCATCCTGAGTCTTCTGAATGCTAATTCAGCTGATTCTTCGATAACATGAACCTCACTATCTTGGTTTCCCTTTTTTGGATGCTTTCTAGCTTATCAATTTCCTTTCTGGGATTTAAAATCTTTGACCTTAGAGATAATCTAGATTAACCCCTCATTTTCTAGAGGAGGGAACTGAGGCATGGAAAGACAATGTAACAAAAAAAAACCCTCTTACTGTGTATTGGTTACAAGGCAGAAGAGTGGTAAGGGCTAGGCAATGGGGGTTAAGTGACTTGTCCAGGGTCACACAGCAAGGATATATGTGAGGACAAATTTGAACCCAGGACCTCCCATCTCTAGGCCTGGCTCTCAATCCACTGAGCCTCCAAGCTGCTACTATAATGTAACTTTCATAAATCACTGAGGTAGTAATGACAGAACCAGAATTAGAATTCAGGTTTTTGATTCCAAATTTAGTGCTTCCCCCCCTCATTCCAAGTTTTTTTTTTTTAAACTTAGAAAACTCTGGACTCAGTTCTTTTCATTTTGAAGCAAATCAGTGAGTCTGATCATTATATTGAACTTCATTTTCCAACTTTTTTCCACTTGGTGTGTAATATTCAAGGTAGTTTAAACAAAATCAAAGGCAATGTTAATCCTGTGTGTTTTGGTTGAGCTAGGAAAGACCAGCATCACCATGGGGAGTTGGTGCACTACTTATCAACTTCTTCTTTTGAGTGTGTTTTTAACACTTAATTTGAAAATTGGTATTCAGAGTTCACAGGCTGTACAATGGCTCCCCAAATGAATGATGTTTATTTTCCTTTCACAGAAAAATAATTCATTACCATATTGGCAGGCGAGTCTTTTTGAGACGGGTCCCTGCTGATTCGTGGGGTTCTGCAGGTGGTACTTTTTTCCCTTTCAGGGCTTTACCTTCAGGAGAGGGGAAATCATTCTGAAATCCTTTCTTATTGGGTGCCTTGCTCTGGTGATCTGAAAACCCTCTGTTTTTCAGACTATCTCCATTCTAAAGCTGCTCTGTTCCTGCCTGTCACCCCTCCCCTCTCCTCCAGAGCCTTCCAAATCTGGACTCTTACTTGCAAGAAACTAGCAGCTTCCCAATTTATTGGCACCTCCTTGCCTGTGGCATCAGTGGTACAAAACTCATCATTTGCTCCCAAGGTCGACCTTCTCCTTCCCTATAGGACAGACTTTCCATCGTATTGCCAAATTGCTTTGTTATGTGGGTAATATTCCACTTAAACCCATCTTGAACTTGGATAGGGTTTCGTTGTGTCTGACCTAATCTGGACGTTGGATCTGGAAGGAGTTTGTCGCACCATCAGTGTCCCCTTATTCTCCAGATCTGTCCAGTTTCTGTCTCCACTACTGAAGACACAGCCTATCCTGGTCCTCTGGAGATCTGGTTGCCACTTTCTTTGTGACCCTTGACAAGTCACTAATCTCACTTAGACTTGATTTCCTCATCTCTAAAATGGGCATAATAAGACCACTTACCTTATGGAATTGTTGTGAGAACTAAATGAGAGAATATGTAAGAGTGCTTTGAAACCTTTAATGTTTTATATAAGTCAGAGTTATTATTAGCATCTTTTAAAATAAAACCCTCACCTTCCATCTTAGAATCAATACTGTGTAATGGTTCCAAGGCAGAAGAAAGGTAATGGCTAAGGAAAGGGGGTTAAGTGACTTGTCCAGGGTCACACAGCTAGGAAGTATCTGAGGCCAGATTTGAACACAGGACCTCTCATCTCTAGGTCTGGTTCTCAATCCACTGAGTCACCTAGCTGCCCCCATCATCTTTTCTTTATGAGTGACTAGCATCCCTCTCACTGGAGATATGAAAATGGTCAAATCTTTGCTGCTCTGAGGGGAATGTAGAAAGAGTAAAGAGACAAAAGCCTTGGGCACCAGCATCGGATTTGCTGCTAACCAGCTATATGATTTTTTGGCCAATTATTTTACATAATGTGGACTTTAGCTTCCTCATATGTGAAATGGGGATACTATCTGCCTCAATGTACCTTTTTATAGCTAGGGGGTATAGTGAATGAAATGCTGAATTGGGAATTAAGAAGACCCGAATTTAAATCCTACTTCAAATATGTGAAAGGTGTATGATCCTGATAAATTCACTTAGCCGTGGAGGTTTCAGTTTCTTTATTTATAAAATCAAGGGGTTGTACTACCTGGCCTCTAATAACCCTTTCAATTCTAAGTCTGTGATCCTATGAACAAATATGAGGATAGCTAGGTGGAGTAGTAGATAGAGTCCCAGGTTTGGAGCCAGAAAACTCATCTTCCTGAGTTCAAATCCGGCCTTGGGCACTTACTAGCTATGTGATTCTGAAGAAGTCACTTTACTCTGATTTCCTCAGTTTCCCTACCTGTAAAAGAGCTAAACGAGGAAATGGAAAACCACTCCAGTATTTTTGCCAAGAAAACCTCAAATGGGGTTGGACACAAAGAGTTGGTCATGACTGAAATGACCAAACAACATGGACAATTATAATTATGTTTCTTCATATTTAAGAGTTCTAAATAAATGCCATTCTTAATAACAATAAAAATGATAATAATAATGATCCCAGAAATCACATTAAATAATGCCTCAATGTTACAAAGCACTTTATAAATATTATCTTATTTGTAGACATCTCATGTCTTTCTCTCTCTCACATACTTTGTACAGAGGAGCTAATCAAGAAATGTTTGGTGAATGAATAAATGAGCATGTTGTTGAATCCTTTTCTATGTAGTGTCTTTAAATATCTCAAATGCCTTTACAATGTTTTAGATATAAATGGGGAGAAAACTCAGTCAAGAAGCATTTATTAAATGCCTATTATATATCAGGTACTGCACTGACACCAAGACCACTACCACCAATAGCAAATTGAATGCCACTTTACTATGATCAGCAAACTTTGCCCTGAAAAAGAAATGAGAAAGTGACGAGGTGGAGGACTATGGCTACAGAATGTCACATAGACTGTCAAACTCAGTTGATGTGTTGGTTAGTTTTGCTAAAATGCTCCCCCCAGTTTTTTATTCTTTTTATAGGAAATGACTCTCTGGGTAAAGGAAGGGAAGAAGGAGATATATTTGTGCAAGAAGCTGTTAGAAAACCCAAAGACATCAATAAAAATCTAAAAGGAAATGTTTGCTGGGCCACTTTTTCTTCACTTTCTTCCATGCTTGGGTCATTCTTGCAATTCCTCTAATGGCTTCCTTATAGCAGAATGCAGTTGGAATTGTGTTTCCATTTTCTGCCTCAGTAGAAACCATTTTCTTAATGAAAGACATTATCTTCCAGTGAGTTCTTTTGGAAAACAGGTTTTGAAAGTTAGTGGCGCTAGTTCACAAAAACCAACACAAGTTATTTTACACCATAATACTTTGTGAACAGTGTAGTGAGCATTGGATTTAAGTTGTATGTATTTGGTTCTCTACTCTTCCACTTTTCTTTTTTAAAAAATTAGTTTATTTAGTCAATTTAGAACATTATTCCTTGGTTACAATAATCTCATTTTTTCCCCTCCCTCCCCTCCACCTACCCTTCCCACAGCTGACACTCAATTTCATTGGGTATTTCTTGTGTCCTTGATCAGAACATATTTCCATGTTGTTGGTGTTTGTATTAGGATGTTTATTTAGAGTCTACATCCCCAGTCATATCCCCCTCAACTCATGTGATCCAGCAGTTGTTTTTTCTTTGGTGTTTCTACTCCCATAGTTTTTCCTCTGAATGTGGATAGTGGTTTTTCTCATAGATCCCTCTGAGTTGTTCAGGATCACTGCATTGCCACTAATGGAGAAGCCCATTACATTTGATTGTGCCACAGTGTATCCATCTCTGTGTACAATATTCTCCTGGTTCTGCTCCTCTCGCTCTGCATCACTTCCTGGAGGTCGTTCCAGTCTCCATGGAATTCCGCCACTTTATTATTCCTTTTAGCACAATAGTATTCCATCACCAACATATACCACAATGGTGGTATGAACATTTGTTCAGCCATTCCCCAATCGAAGGGCATCCCCTCATTTTCCAATTTTTTTTGACACCACAAAGAGTGCAGCTATGAATATTCTTGTATATGTCTTTTCCTTATTATTTCTTTGGGATACAAAGCCAGCAGTGCTATGGCTGGATCAAAGGGCAGACAGTCTTTTAGTGCCCTTTGTCTTCCACTTTTCTGACTACTGGAACAATTTCATTTGTTGGATTTGGAGTCAAGAAAATATAGTTTCAATTCTTATCTCTAATATTTGTTCATGGCGTGTCCATGGACAAATTGTTTAACTTCTTTGCACCTCAGTTTCTTCATCTGTAAAATGGGCATGATAAGAACCATAGTACTACCTCTAAGGATTATTATGAAACTTTAATGAGATGATGTGGGTAAACTATTATTTAAGTCTTTAAAGCACTACCTAATGACCCATTGATAATATTTCTACCTAGTTCCTACTCTTTATACGTGGCTCCTCCCCTAAGGAAGAGTGTTGTAGGTTTTTTTTTCTCTTTTTACTCTCTAGGGTCAAATTATCACAGATTAGAGTTGGAAAGGACATTGAAGACCATCAAATCCAATCCCCTCAATTTATAGATGCCCAAAGTCATACAAGTATTAGGTGTCATAGGTGGGACATGAACCCAGTTTTTTCTGACTACAAATCCAATGATCTTAACACTGCACCAACCTCCACTCTCTTGGTGACTTCCTAATCTATTACTGGTTCCTTGCTTTTTTTCAACTCGATAGATCCACCCTGAATCCATCTCCTGAACTATAGTTACACATCTCTCCCAATCTCTAGTGGATTGTGGAATTTTGCTATTAGCATGAAAATGTTTAGCATTCCTGTTCTCATCTTATTTTTGCTCCCCAGTATTCAGAATCTTTGGAGAGGCAGAGTAGCCAATTGAAAAGAGTCCTTGGTTCAGAGATAGAAGTTTCAGATTTTTCTGGAGCGAAGATTGTGTTCACTGACCCAGGGACCTTTGCTTGTAAGCTTCTTGGTGGACCGCATTTCTTCCCTAGTCTCCTCTTCAAATCTTACTGCTTCTCTCTCTTTCTCCTTGTCCTCTTTCTCGCTTTACTACTGGTGCCCACGTATATTTCACGAGTTCACTGGATGTGAAATCTGAAGAGAACATTAACCTTGGTTTTCTTTTAAAATGCATTGTCAGAAAAAGAGAAAAAAAATTATATGGGAATGAGGAATAATGCTGGGCTAAACCAACCATTTGCTGGCAAAGGCTTCTCTACAGAGCAACATTTCAGATTTAGAATGAGAGCTGAGAGTAAGTAGTCCAATATCATCTCCATTCCTTTATTTAGTGAAATGCTCATGTCATTATCTTTTTCATAACAATATTTGGTGGAAACTAGTCTGGGATGTTAAGAATGTACTCAGCTCAACAGACTAATCCTGATGGAATGTAATCTCCTTGAGGACAGACACTGTTTCACATTTGTCTTTGCACCTCCAGTGCTTCAATATAGCAAGCACTTGATATAGAACCATAGGTGAATGAACTCCAAGCTAGAAAGTGTTACAGACAAAAGAGTGGTTGCCATAAACTGTGACCGCAAAAATGTGGGTTCAAGACTTTGAATTGCCAAAACTGTAAAGATAATTTTTAGTGTCTTGAGTTAAATCAAAAATAAGTGGTCGCCATGGGAAAAATTCCCAAATATGAAATACCCAAATCATCTGGGTTTTATGGAGATTTAAATTAATACAAATGAAGGAATTAAAAAAGGGAGAGAGACAGAGTAAGAGGAAATAATAGGAAAGGGCCTAGGCCATTGGCCTATGCCTGAGCTTTAAGAGAGACTAGTCAGTCCTTAATCACTCACCACAAGATTTTGTCCCAGGCAAAATTCTAGTGCTCAGAGTGACCCTCCAGTTCAGCTCCTGAGCTCAACTAAGTTCAGCCACCGAGAGACAGAGCTACTCCAACTAGTCTGAGCTCCAACTCAGCTACCAAAGCTGAACTAACCAGAACTCCCTAGAACTGGTTCAGACAGCTCCTTTTAAAGAGAAATTATTCTTGTCACCTCCCCCAAAATTTCACCTCTGCCAATCACAGTAGACACTTTTCCTAGGACAACCCATTCTTAGTTTTTAGTTCTCACCTTCACCGGGTAGATTATATCTTCTGAGTAAGTTCACACCTCTTTGCTAAGCTTGCCCCTTGCAAGTGATTAATTTAACCTTCATAGGTACTTAGCACTCTTTTGTATTAGATCTAAAAATAGACCTCACTATAAGTATGAGTTAAGTACCTTCATTGTTCACTAAGGAGTTTTACAACTTTATGTTCCCCTTAAGGTATGCCTAAATATGGGTGGGGTGCTCAGGGAGGGGTAGCACCCTTGGTATGGAGGGCATGTTGTGCCCTCCTAGGGCAGCTCTCCAGCCACTGACCCCCACCCAACACCCAGCTCTCACTTGTGGCTCCCAGTAGCTGCTAGCATGCAGCAGTGGCCACACCCTAGGCAATGGCTTCGACAAGCCGGCTAAACCTTGTGAGAATAGCCATCAGGTCATCGACCCCTGGTGAACCAGGGCTTTGTTCACCCAGCATGTGAAGTCTGCTTCGGCTGAACAGATGGAAGAAACCAACAAGAAGGTTCAACAGCTGAGAGGGTGACGCAGCAAAGCACTGTAGAGTGCTTAGGGCATGATGGAGCACAAAGGACAACACAGCTATCCAATGCAGCTGAGGAAGTCTCCAGGTGTAACGACTTTTCGTGCCACTGGACCCAGGCTTCCAATGCCGAGAGAGTGGGACTGTCTCTGTGCATCGACTTTTCCACTTAAATCTCTTTCATGCACAAGTGTCTTTGTGCACACTCATCTATTCCAACCCTGCCTACTCATGAGGGTACATTAATAGATGACAATGCACAAAGACAATTGTCATTCTCGGCTTCCAAGAGACTACTACTACATTCCTGACCAAGTATCTCCATTGTTTAAATGGGTATTAGCTTTAAACAAATGTTTTAAGGTAGAGTTTGAGCAGTTTTAAGATTCACAAAAGGACTCCAGAGATTACTAGTCCAACCTTTTTATTTTCTATATGGGGAAACTGAGGCTCAAGAAAGTGCGGTGACTTTACAAAGGTCAAATTAGTTGTGTCAGAGAAAGAATTTGAATCCAGTTTTTCTGACTGGAGCCAATAGTCTTTGTTGAATTGAGAACTTCTCAGAACAAAGTAGGTAAATGCATAAAGTATAAAGGAGTACATAGGAAACATATTACATGGGAATAAAAATTCAGGATGTCCCAAAATTCTTAGTGCAGGTTTGAGCTTCAGTATTTTAAGTAGGGGGTTACTCAGATTTTTATTTATTTAACTTATTAAAGCTTAAAGTTGTACAAATACTTTTGGAACACCCTATATTAAAAAAAAAAGTTCAAAGATTCCAGTTAAGACTCCAAAGACTCCAAAGTTAAGTACACCTACTTCAAGGAGACAACTTTGGAGCTAACATGTGGAATAGAGTATGTATTTTTTGAAGAAGAAAACATCCAAAAAAATGGAACTTAAGAGCTGAAATTCCCAATATTGTTGTTCAGTTGTATTTAGTTGTGTCTGACTCTTTATGACCCCATTTGGAGTTTTCTTGGAAAAGATACTGGAGTGGTTGGGCATTTCATTCTCTAGTACATTACAGATGAGGAAACTATGTGACTTGCCCAAGGTAACACAACTAGTAAATATCCGAGGCCATATACAAACTCAGGGAGAGTTTTCCTGATTCTAAGTCTGGTGCTTTATCCACTGTGTCTCCTTGCTGCCCTAGTTTCAAATACAACCTCTTTTCTCTGTTCTTTTTATATGGAAATGCTCTGGTTAGTTAGTATTTTCAAGGTCAGAACAATAGGAGCAACAACAATGCCTCCACCTCACTCTATATCCTGGGTTGTACATGGAAGGAAATCTTGGTTGTCATTTTGGAGAATGTTTGCTGGATGGTGGTGGCACTAGGCAGCTGTTTCGAGGCCTCGTGTCTCGTCAATGGTGAAACTTTCTATCCTTCTAAAACCTTGCTAAATGTACATCCTCGATATCCCAACACATAAGTACTTGCTATGGGAAAAGTGTCATGTTCAAAACTGAGGGTGCATGAGGGAAAATGGCCTAGTCCTTTCTCTCCGGGAGTCTGCAGTCTACCAGGAGGGACAGGGCACATATACATAAGTATTATGATATGATAGAACATGATATAGGGCCTAAGGAGAATTTGACTGAGTGCCAAATTGAGGAAAGGGACATAACTTTTATGGAGGGGCTGGTGGTGGCAGGAATTTTGGTATCAGGGAAGCTTTCTTGAAGGGAGCAGGCATCTGAGTTGGGCCTTGAAGCCAAGGAAGGATTTCAAAAGATGGAGAAGGTGCTAGCGGAGGAGCTGAATTAAATGACAAATTCTGATCATTCCATTTTGGTGGACATTTTGGTTGCTCAAGGGAGGCAGGAAAAGAACATTTGTGTATGATATCCTGACAAAATCAGCTTAAGAATAAATACATTTAATCTACTAAAGGAGGAAGGCATAGACTGCTCAGAGAGTGCTAGAGAGAGATTGGAGGCAAAAGTCTGGCAAAAGCCAAAGGTGGGAATAGATGCAATGCATTATTGTCCATCAGCCCCCTTTACATAGCTATTCTTATGGATTTGAAGGCTGTAAATAAGAAATTATAAACCGTACAACCAGTTATGAAGCAATTATGCATAAAAACTGTGGAGGACACATGTGACAGAAAGGTGGATTTTGTGAGTTCTTTATGTAAGGTAGAAATGAATCACCAATAGTCCTTGTTTTGAGCAATTTGAACACAGGAGTCAGAAGACATAACAAGAATCGTTCCATAGGGAAGAAAGTATACCCAGTATGGCAGGTTTTGAGCCCAGCTGACTGACAGTCATGTATGTGAGGAACTGTTTGATTGGAGGCAAGTTCTGTTGGAAATTGATTGGAGGAATGCTGAATGCTTCTCCTGTGTGAGGAATTGACCAGATTTATTTCCATTTGCCATTTCATCTCTCTATACCTGGGAGAGATTAAATCTCTCAGGGGCTTCCCTGTGTTTCCCTTTACTGTCATCTGTGACACGAGAGGGAGAAATAGAGGAGGAAAGAGGATTAACATTGACTTTATTGTGAGTTAGATCGATAGAAGAAGAGGCATAACTTTGCCGATAGATGATTAGAGAGAACAGAATTATCTGCTTTTGGAAGAGGAGGTTGGGGAAAGACTTCATGACTTTCACTATCTTCAGCTTGAGAGAGGAGAAACACCAAAGGGATCTGCCTATACTGTTCTTTATTTCCTTCTATGGATTGAGAAGGGGAAACCTCTTGTACCAATAGAGAGCAGATCTGATTAGCTTGGAAGGTTCCAAACTTAAAGGAACTGTTCTTTCATTAGAAGAATATAGTGCTGATATTTTTTTTCTAAAAGAACATACTTTCTCAGTGCTTTGACATTTCACATTTCTATGTGAAAAGAGCTTGACAATGCTACAACATCCTTAGACTAACAGAGAAAAGTTCTTTTTTTTTTGACTAGCAGGTGATATGAGATACAGAATACTTCCCCAAAAGATCATAGACATTAAAACCTTCAGTTCAGAGTTGTGAGTTTCCCCAAGCATGTGAATCTCCTTACTCACATGCCTCAGTGTTAGGTTTTTGTGTGTACCCACTCTCCAATCTCCGCCATGGTCTTGGTGTGCATGGAGAGTGTCACTCGGGTTCATGGGAAGGCCGTTATATTTTGGTTATTACTTCTTTTGCCTTTGATTTAGTGAAAGTTATCCCCACTGATTCTCACACATGAAATATTTACTAAATCATAAAGCAAAAGAAAGATGAATGTTTGTAAGTGGTCTAAGAAAGGTGTCATGCTCATCACCTTCTGTTCTTTCCTCCTTACTGTTACCATGAAAGTATGAATGAAAGGGGGCTACTTAGGACCAAGGACCATTTTGTAATTTTGCTTATTTCATTGATTGGGGCAACCCCAAATCCCAGGTAATCTGTACATCATTCATGAGCCATTTTGAATGTAGCTGGCCTTTTCCTTAGTAAGTACAAGTTGTCTGTCAGGGTGTAAGGGAAAATTTTCCTTGTCAGGAATTTCACTCTCCTGGCATAGCTTTCTAGGACCCAGGGTCATCATCATAACAGAATGAAGCACCAGAGTAGGGTTTTTGTATGATTTAATGCATTTTTAACCATATAAAATGCAGACTAAAAGTGATAAAAATTGGAGTTGAAACCTCTCTCTTGCTGAAACTTTTACTTTTAGTGGAATGATATATTCCACTAAGTCATATGCATTTCTTATTTTTCTGTTCTTCTTTTGCTATAGCTATAGTAAATTAGAAAGCATCGCATTAATCTTTTATTTATTTTATTTTATTTAGTTTCCCTTAAAATACCTTGTATGGTATAGTGAAGGTATGGAGGTGATATGAGAAAGAATCTTTTTTTTAGAGGGGAGAGAGACTACAGGGACTAGAGCTCAGTTCAGTCCTATTCAGTTCCATCCAAGAAACATTCATTCAGCACCAGTGGTATACCAGACAATATACTGTTCACTTGAGATGCAAAGACAAAAAAAATTATCTCTGCCATTAAGGAGCTTATATTTTCCTGGGAAAAAGGATAGGAATAAAGTAATAGCTAAGCATTTATTAAGGATCTACAATCTATCTAAAAGTAGAGTTTTAATACTTAGCAATTCAGCTCAAGAAAGGACCTCAGTATCTGGTACCTTTTTTGCCAGAAAGTCTTCAGAGTCTTCCCAAGACAATTCAGATGGAAGTGGCCCAGTGGTTTCCAGATTTCATAGGCAAAAACAGTGAGGTCTGTAGCTACAATGGCTCTGTAGCTTTTCAGTTTGGTAGGTAGCCTAATACTTCTTTATCTCCCACACTTTTCTTCAGGGCCTTCCAACACTGAGCTAGCTCTGGCAATGCATGCATCAACATCATCAATTATGTGCACAGTCCTGGATTGGCCACCATATTTGAATGCCAAAGCTATGTTTGCCTAACAGACTATTTTACAGAGGACTCACACAACACATGTACTCACACAGAAGTCAGAAGTGATACAAAGATACTCTAAAGATCTTGAAGAACTTTGGTATTAATTAATTGATATCAATTAATTCAATAAGATGTGGAAGACATGGGCACAAGACCATCCAGCATGATGTGCTCATATCAAAGACAGCTTTGTGCTTTATGAGCAAAGTAGAATTGCAGTAGCTCAAAAGAAACATGTGATACCCAAATTGTGACATCTCCAACCCAAATGTTCATATAGACTATTGTCTGACATGTGGTAGAGGTATCTGAGTTCATAGTTGGACAAAGTATATATTGACTCAGACATAACGATGCCATTTTGGTCCTCTTTGAGTAGAAGGACATCAACCAACCCTAATCTATCTGTACACAGCTAAATAAACCCAAGTTAATCTATGGGGGTGGGAAGATCATCTGAAGAAATTAGAACTGCTAGTTAGCATCTGAACTGAGTCTTGAAAGATCATAGGGATTCTGAAAGCTGGTCTTAGAGGGAGAGCATTCCAAGTATGAGGAATCGCAGAACTGAGTGAAAGTTCTTCCCTCCCTCCCTCCCTCCTTCCCTTCCTTCCTTCCTTCCTTCCTTCCTTCCTTCCTTCCTTCCTTCCTTCCTTCCTTCCTTCCTTCCTTCCTTCCTTCCTTCCTTCCTTCCTTCCTTCCTTCCTTCCTCCCCCCTTCCTTCCTTCCTTCCTTCCTTCCTTCCTTCCTTCCTTCCTTCCTTCCTTCCTTCCTTCCTTCCTTCCTTCCTTCCTTCCTTCCTTCCTTCCTTCCTTCCTTCCTTCCTTCCTTCCTTCCTTCCTTCCTTCCTTCCTTCCCTCCTTCCTTCCCTCCTTCCTTCCTTCCTTCCTTCCTTCCTTCCTTCCTTCTTTCCTTCCTTCCTTCCTTCCTTCCTTCCTTCCTTCCTTCCTTCCTTCCTTCCTTCCTTCCTTCCTTCCTTCCTTCCTTCCTTCCCTCCCTCCCTCCCCCCTTCCTTCCTTCCTCCCTCCCTCCCCCCTTCCTCCCTTCCTCCCTTCCTTCCTTCCTTCCTTCCTCCCTCCCTTCCTTCCTTCCTTCCTTCCTTCCTTCCTTCCTTCCTTCCTTCCTTCCTTCCTTCCTTCCTTCCTTCCTTCCTTCCTTCCTTCCTTCCTTCCTTCCTTCCTTCCTTCCTTCCTTCCTTCCTTCCTTCCTTCCTTCCTTCCTTCCTTCCTTCCTTCCTCCCCCCCTTCCTTCCTCCCCTTCCTTCCTTCCTTCCTTCCTTCCTTCCTTCCTTCCTTCCTTCCTTCCTTCCTTCCTTCCTTCCTTCCTTCCTTCCTTCCTTCCTTCCTTCCTTCCTTCCTTCCTTCCCTCCCTCCCTCCCTCCCTTTCTTCCTCCCTCCCTCCCCCCCTTTCTTCCTTCCTCCCTCCCTCCCTCCCTCCCATTCTCTCTCTCTCTCTCTCTCTCTCTCTCTCTCTCTCTCTCTCTCTCTCTCTCTCTCTCTCTCTCTCTCTCTCTCTCATAAATATACAACAAGAATGATTTACAAATGAGATTCCTTGGAATTTTTGGTTTCACCCCTCCAAAGCAGGTCTTGATTCCATAAAATTAGTGGTTATTTCAATGTCCTCCTGGTTCTGCTCCTTTCATTTTGCATCAGTTCCTGGAGGTCGTTCCAGTTCACATGGAATCCTTCCAGTTTATTATTCCTTTCAGCACAATAGTATTCCATCAACAACATATACCACAATTTGTTTAGCCATTCCCCAATGGAAGGGCATCCCCTCATTTCCCAATTTTTGGCCACCACAAAGAGTGCAGCTATGAATATTCTTGTGCAAGTCTTTTTCCTTATTATCTCTTTGGGGTATAAACCCAGCAGTGCTATGGCTGTATCAAAGGGCAGACAATTTTTTAGTGTCCTTTGGGCATAGTTCTAAATTGCCTTCCAGAATGGTTGGATCAGTTCACAACTCCCCCAGCATGCATTGCTTGATTATTAAGAGTTTAATGATAAAAGTTCTATGACATGCTTTAATTTAGCACATCAACATTTTTCTCATATGCTGCTAAAATGGGAAAGGGAGAGGGGGTTCTTCACTCTCTCACTGGAGAGTATTATGATCCCTAGATGTGGTTTCATAGCTTATTTGCTCTGGGAAGAGGAAGTGCACAAATGTTTCTTGAAGGCTCCATGCTTACTTTTGTCACTGAAATGCCAGGCTTTGGATCTTTACAAAAAGGAGACACTGAATTGATCTTCTAGGCTGGAGCTGGTAATATGACCAATTATGCCTAAATATCTCTATAGAGGGAGAACTGAGTCTTTCCCACTAACAAAATATCATGAGAGCAGCCACTTTTTCCCATAAATTGCATGCTTCGATAATTGGAATTTGAGAGGGTTTTTAATGGTTCTCCCCAAAGCTTTCCCATTGTGATTTAAAAGAGTAAACTCACTATAATTTATTCTTTTAAGGCACCAGTGCATATTAAAGTGTGACAGTATTTTTTAATGAAGTGTGTTCTTTTTGTTGGGATGGGAACCAAAAATTGCTTCTTATCCATAATTCAACTTGTAATTGTCCATGTAATACTAATGACAGCAACAATCACATTCTGGGGTTATGCTTTAGCTGCCAACTTCTTATCATTGTAACCAATTTTTTTTCTCATTTTATAGACAGATAATGAGTTGTCAGTTGCTAGTTCCATATCACAGATGTTAGAAACTGAGGACTGGAAAGCTGAATGACTTTTTCTTCCTGCCTAGGATTATAAATATTAGTTCTGTTGGGGGAACTTAGAGATGATCTAGTCCAAAATTGTCATTTACAGAAGAGAGAGAGAAAGGTCTTGCCTAAGGTCACATAGCTAGCATGTGACAGTCATGTCTTGAACTCAGATCATTTGACCTCCCCAGTCAAAGGGGCTTTCTATTACACCACAGCTTTTCTCCAAATAATAAATAGTAGGATTGTTACATTTAGAGGCCATCTGATTCACTCTTCTTAGATTATAGATGAGAAAACTGAGAGCAACTTGTTTAAGGTCTCATGGGTATTAAGTATCAAAGGTGGGATTTGAACTCAGATCCTCTGATTTCATAGTCAATACATTTTGCCGCATATCTATTTGTTTGACTTCTTGATTGTTTTTTTTTGTTTATACTTTTCAGTTTCAGAAGACATTCGAGTCCCTAAAAAATGCATCCAACAAGTCTGACCTGCAGAAGAACTACCAGAAACTTGGCAAGGAGCTAGAAAATCTAGATTATTTGGCTTGGAAACGCCAGCAGGTAAAGAGGACAAACCATGAACAATGGGAAAGTGGAATATTTTGTATGTTCTTGAATGTGTTAATTGGTTTTTGTCCTTATCAATATCCTCGGAGCAAAGCGGACATGGCAGTGATGGTTCCCAGGAACTTGGCTCAATGATACATGAAAGGAGAGAGTATCATATCAACTCGGTGTGCCAATTCAGTGTCATTCTGAACCTCTTTCTGGGTTTACATATCTCTCATCGTTTATTCTGTTCCCCCTGCCAATCTATAAGGGTCTAGTTACTCACATGGCTGCTCCACTTAAAAGGCAAGAAGATTTTTGCCTGTTATTGACCAGATTGAATCTATCTTTGGGACTTATTGAAGGTCAATTTAAGGAGAAAAAAATCATAGGAAGATTTGTATGTGTGCATACAAAATAAAGAAAGAAAATCATGTTGAAAAAGGTTGCCCTGATGAGTTAACAATTAGTGGGTTTGATTTACCCTTGAATCTAGATAAATTTGGGTAAATCGGGAAATTTAAGCAGAACCTCCAGTATCTTAGAGTTGTAAAATAGTCCTTCTGAGTCCTTGAAGCATCAACAAAACGTCTTTTCTGAGGCATTTATGTTCTTCCTTCTCTATGCTCCATATTAGAATGAAAAAGGAAAAATTGACTTTATGGGGATTGTTGGAAGCCAGGACTTGGTGGTCATAGTCTATTGAAATTTCTATGCTTCCTGTTCACATTCACAGTGGTGGTGAATGCTGAAATTCTGCACTGTTTGCGTGTGGGATTCACTGGAGGGATGCCACTGGGACTCGTTGGTTTGTTTGTTGTTTTTTTTTTTTTTTGCTTTGGCTTCTTTGGTTTTAAATCACCACTAGGTGGCAGGGTTGTCCAACACTTCAATTTCTATTGAGTCCTCTAAGCCCAGGCCGGTTGCTGTTTAAATTAGAAAATGTATTAGATTGCATGAAATTTGGGAATGTGTGCAGTGATGGATGGCATCTAGAAACATGACTAATTGGCTTGCCTGCATGGCCAGGCGCTGAGTTCATTACTAAGGAGAGCTTACTTTAACATAGGGATAAACGTTACTGTTTGACTGGCATGGCCTGGCTCCAAGTTCTGGTCCCACTGGAGAAGCCCTTTCATAACAACGATTCCTATTCTTAGTAATTGGTCATTATTGTTCATTCTAGGACAATATCCTTTGGAAGGGGGTTTGCTTTTGCCTTTCATTTGGATCTCCAATGCTAAACCAAGAGCCTGGCTCATTGTAAATGTCTACTAAATCCTTGTTGATTGATTGATGGAGGGATGGGAGGATTGTATGCTTGTGGTAGTCCTAGTCTTACTTCTGAGAAAAGATTAATATCAGAGCTGCTTAGGTTTAAATGCAAATCGATAAGGCATAGAAGATAAAAGAGCTGGCTTTGGAATTAGGAGGCTCTGGATTCAAATCCTGTCTCTAACACAAGCAAGCAACATGATCCTGGGCAAATTACTGAACCTCCCAGTGCCCTAGGCAACTCTTCAAAACTATAAATTATACCAGAATTGCTGATCTGCATCTGTGGAGTGAATTTTCTTTACTTAACTTTGAGAAAATCATAGTTCTAGACCAAAAAGAAAAACTTGTAGCTTTATTATGAGAACTCCACCCTGCAGGTCTTTACTTTGTAGCAAAAGATCATAGAATTAGAGCTAGAAGGGAACTTAGCTTCCATTTTGTCCATCATTCTTATTTTAGGGATGATGAGATTGAAGTGTGGACATGTTAAGTGACTTATGCAGGGTTACACAGGCAGTAACAGAGGTTGGATTTGAACCCACATTCTGTGACTTTATATCCAGTACTCTTCACATTAGACATTATTACCATTTAGTGGAAAGGTTTTAGAGTGTTGCCTAAGGTTTAGAGAGGCTAAATGTCACCCATGGTTATTGTTCTTAATTTATTTGAAATTTTCTCTCCTGGTCTTTATCTCCCCCAAATTGTAGCTCTTTCGTTATATCATAGTGATTTGGGGTCATTTCCCCCCCACCTTTCTCTTCTATAATTTATTTATTTTTGGAAGAGGATTGCTTTGTAGGAGTAATTGTTTCTATTTCTTCAGCAATTCCCCAAATTTTCCTTGGATAGAGGAACAAATCCCTATTTCTTTATTCCCCAAAGATTGATCTTAATAATAGCTTTGCTGGGTAATGGGGGTGGAGGCAGTGACTGACTAGGTGGTGATTTGGAGAGCATGAGTCAATTGAAGGGAGTGAATGAGGCCACATGATTCATAGTGAAATCTGGAGACTTTGAGGTTCTCTAGGACCATGATAGTTAGTTTCTTTGGAGATGAGATGATTGGACAGTTGAGTTCTCTTGTACTGGTGAAAATCTTGGAACTAGCCCCAACTTCATCACTGGCATTATGTCTTTGAGATCTAATCCAGGAAGTATAATGGAAGATGAGAAGAATGGTGATGGGGACTCAGAAATGATGCCAAAGATTCAAAACAAACCTTGAGGCTGTTTCATTACAAGACCTTGTCAGTGATGGTACATAATGACGACTTAATAAATCCTTATTGAGTGATGGACTGAGGTGAATGCAACTGAGGCAGTTTCTAAATTTGTCAAGTGGAAGAGAAGTAGGCATAAATCATAGGACCTAGAGCTGGATGGGGCTTAAAGGATAACCTGGTCTAATCTTCCTATTTTACAGATGAGGAAACTGAAACCCATAGGTGAATCACTTCAGATCACGTAGTAACTGAAATGGGATCTGAAAGCAGGCTTTCTGCCCCTAAGTTGATGTGTCTTCTCCCTGTGCCATATTACTGCTTGGCTTCATGGGAGCTACAAAGAATTAGATGTTTGACTCACTATAAATAAAGATTTTCTTATAAGGAGAATTGTCTAAAAGTATAATGGGCTTCCTCAAGGAGTCACGAGAGCATCTATTTAGATTTGGAACAGGTATCAAAGTCAATGAGTCAGTTAGTCAATCAATAAACACTTATTAAACACTCTATTATGTGCTGGGTACTGTGCTAAGCACTGATACAAAGATGACTTCCTGCTCCCCAGGAGCTCATAGTCTAATGGGGGAGACAACATACAAATTATGTACAAATTAGTTATGGACAGAATGAATAAGAAATAATCAATAGGGGGAAGACACTAAGATTAGGGGGAACCAAGGAAGACTTCCAAGGGAAGTTGAAACTTTAGCTGGTACCTGAAGAAGGCCAGGGTAGCCAGGAGGGAGAGATGAAGTGGGGTTGGAGATGGTATCTAATCAACCTCCTTATTTTATAGATGTGGGAACTGAGGCTATGAGAGGTTTTGATTTACCCACAATCACAAAGGTAGCAAGTATTCTAACACAGGGTTCTATACAAGATCTTCCTGACTCCATGTTCAGCCTGTACAATATGGTACGATGCTTTTCTTAAAAAAATTTTGTAAACTGTTACCTTCTATTTTGGAATGTATTCTAAGTATCACTTCTAAGGAGAGAAAGAGTGGTAAGAACTAGGCAACCGGGGTTAAGTGATTTGCCCAAGGTTACACTTCTAAGAGGTGTCAGAATCTAGATTTGCACCCAGGTCCTCACATAGAGAGGCTGGCTCTCTATCCATTGAGCCACCTACAATACCTTTCTAATGGTTGATTTTCTACCATTAGATGTCTTCAAGTGAAATCTGGGTGACTAGTCAGGATGTTGCAGAGGGGATTTATATTTAGGTAGATGGCCCTAGAGTTACCATCTAACTCTGAGATTTCATATTTTTAAGAAACAATTTCTGAGATTCTTTCTGACTTGTGGGGGAAAGGAATGTGCATTCAGTCTATTAATGTGGAGTGTGTCATCTTCATTTTTCCTTTTAACATCAAGAGTTTGGGCTCTTATAAAACCCACTCATTTTTCAAAGTATTCTGGGTCCATTTGGTTAGGGATTAAAGCTTATATTTGTAAACTCTACACCCTTGGGGGAATTCACTGTGTTAACACGGAATATACATTCTCCTTATTAACAATAATGCTCCATTTTAAATCTGCTGATCTCATTGGCCCTCAATCTGGCTATACCATACTTGACTGTTTAGGTTTCCTCACACCAGCCCCATTCCTGAGATGCTGTCCTCCCTCTTTGTCATACAACCAAATTCTAGAATCACTAGCTTTAGAAATGAAAGAGGCCTTAGACACCTCTAGGTTATACATGCATTATCGTGCAAAAATTATTTCCATATTGTTCACTATTCAACATTTTTATTGATGGGAAAACTCAAGACCAGAGAGGAAGTGACTTTGAGTGAATTCCTTGTAGAGCTGGAATTCAAGCCCTATCTTTTGCCTCTGAAGCCAGTGACTTTTCCTTTGCTTCATGATGACTTTTAACTATTTATCCTCTTATCTCTCCATTCAATTCTACCCATCTTTTTATGCTCCATTCAATTCTCACCTCCTTTATGGAGAGCTACCCAACTCCTTCATCTTCCCAACAGAGAGTTCTGTGAAGATAGGCACTGAAGGAATGTTTGTTGAAAAGCTGAAAGACTGAATCATTTTCTACCAAGTTTTCTCTTCCTCCATTTTGTAAATAGGCCAAAGTTTGTTCTATTATCCAACATTTATTTGAACATAACTAAAAATTACATATAATTGTAAATTATAGTATAAAATTTGTGGTGGTTGAATTATCCTTTATCTGAGGTATTGTTGAAATGAATCTTGCTCAGATATGGTTTGTACTAGATGATCTGACAAATCCCTTGCAACTCTGACATTCTTTGATTTGGTAAATGAAAAATTTCTTTCTTCAGATAAATGAAAGAAGCACAGCTTAGCACATAGTCTTGCACATATTAAGCACCCAATAAGTATTTAAAAAAAAACAACCCATCTAACAATTTATCTATCTGTCCATCCATCCATCAATCCACCTATCTATCTAAATACCTTTATCAACATTATTGTCCTTATTTATCTAGATTTAAGGGCTATATAGAACATTAGAGGCCATACAGTCTAATATTAGATTTCTGATAATAGATTTAAGCTGAAAATGATCTTAGAGGTCACCAAACCCAACTCCATATTTTTACAGATGAGGAACCTGAGGCTGAGAGAAATTTAATCACTTACCCAGGATCATACAAGTACTAAGAAATAAAAATGGGTTCAAATGCTCTGACATAGATATGCAAAATGTTCCAAGAGAGGTGAAATACTTTTTTTCAGAGATAAACAGTAAATAAGTGGTGGAGCTGGGACTAGAAACACATCTTGAATCCTTTCCACTATATTCTATTGCTTCAGTTACAGCACAGAAGTAAGACAGACAGAACATAATACACAATGGAGGATGCAAAGTAATAACAATTACCTTTCCATATTCTGAATGCCAGAAAATTCTAGTATCTATGGAACATAGGTTTTTAATTGGGGATATTTCAGTTGCATGTGAATAAAGATGAAGGTAGACAGTGACCAATCATGATAAAATCCAGTGAAGCACAGTAGGCAGAAAACTGGTTTAGTAATAGGAAGACTTGAGTTTGAGACCTGCCTCAACTGCCTGTGTTCTATTCAACCCAGAGCAAGTCACTGACCCTTTCTCAGTCTTACTCACCTCATCCTCAAAATGAGGTAAAAAATGATACCTATTTGACAGGACTGTTATTATGTAATGAAAGTACATATATAAAGCACTTTGCAAATCTTAAAGCACTATTGTTAACTATTATTATTGTCATACTTCTGGTGCTTACTATCCAGGTAATCATAGACAACTCATGCAATTTCTCAGTGCCCCAGGTCACTTTCTAAGACTATAACTTATGGATGAATTACTGACCAGCTTCAGTGGATTGTTTCCACATTAGGAACTCCTCACATTGATTAGTCAAATTTACAGTCTTTTCTTCCACAAAATCCAACACAATTTGTGCATTTTTGCATATCTGTTGGTGAGCCTTGACCAATTCTTACATAAACATGAAAATTTTGCCTGCTTTGGCTCAATTATAAACCCTTTTGTGGATGAGGCATCTTATACTTATTCTGTACTTCCCTCGATGACTAGCATAGTGCCAGGTATGAAGTAGGTGCTCAATGAGTTAAACCAGAGATGTTTTTGAGATTTGGCAGTTAGTCCTCTCTGTTACTGAATGTCTATAGAAATAACAAACTGATGGTGCCTCTCTCCCTCCCTCCCTACTTCTCTCTCTCTCTCTCTCTCTCTCTCTCTCTCTCTCTCTCTCTCTCTCTCTCTCTCTCTCTCTTTCTCTTTCTCTCTTCTTTCTTTCTCTCTCTAGTGGGGGCATTTAGATGTGATATATTAAAAGTGGCATGTCTGAGATAAAGAACCAAACTGAAGTCTTGAGTGCTTGTAGTCATGACAATCTGTTGTGGGGAAAGGGTACTAGGCCTGATGTTCTGGCTGAGGCCCAGCTTCTGTAATTACTTCCCATGTACCCAAATTTCCCTATTGTTCCAATTGAGTATCACTTAACAGGACATCATATTTTCTTTTGTGATGATTTTCAATGTTAAACAGTTGTTGCTTTCTTTCATTGAGATGATAGAGTCGATCCTTGTAGATAAACAACACCATTTGGGAATTGGGTATTCAGTACCTTGGAGAGCACCATCCAAACTAAAAAGGAACTTGACAGTTTGTATTTTCCTCTTGCAAGTCTCTAGATTAAACATTTTCATTGTCCTTAACTGATGCTTCTGTGGCACGGCATTCATTACACTCACCATAATGGTTGTCCTTCTCTGGACATTCAGAGTCTAGCCTTTTCTAAAATCTAGTGCCCAGGGCTGATCACATTACCCTAAATGTTACAGGACCGGGTCAAGGTATGGTGGGACATTCACCTCCCTTGCTCTAAAATTTTTCTCTTTGATGCAGATTAAAGTTGAATATACCTTTTGGGCTGCCTATTGATTAGTGTTGAACTTGCAGTTCACAAGAACGTTCAGGTCTTTTTTCACACAAAATGTTGTCTAGCCATGTGCCTCCCATCCTGAAGTAGCAATAGATTGGTTTTTTCCCTAATAAGAGAAACCTTATGCTGGCTACATTACAAACAATGCAGAGAAGAGAAAATGGGAGATACTAGGAATAGTTTTTAAGTATGAGAGGAGTTAAGGCATGGAGATATTAAAGAAATCTAAACAGGGCTGGAGGAGATATTTGGATGTCATTTTTCCAACTCTCTCATTATATAGATAAAGAAACTGAGATTTAACAAGGTTAAACAATTTGTCAAAGATCATGAGGTAATAAAGATCATTCTGGGATTTGTTTATGTATATGTATATATATGATACGATCTATACATGTCTATCTATATGATATATCTATATCTATGTATCTATCTACCTATCTGATCTTTTATTTGTAATGCAGTCAGCATCAGGGTGGAATGAGAGGAAGAATGATTCCATTCTTTGTCTTTGAATTGCCAGAGCCCAGAACAGTGCCTAACCTAAAGTAGTCATTTTTCTCAAGGTCTCAGCTTCCTCCCTGATTCACTGAATGCTATATTCTTTCAGAAGGCATGCAGCAGTTTACCCAGATGACATAGTTCTACAATTCCAGTCCTGGCTTGTTGGGTGAACAGTAGTTGACAGCTGTATTTTAAAGGTCTTCTCATTTGCCTCAGATCCCTGCTCAATGGAAGGGCATAGATGCATTTTGAAATGATGGGATTTAACCTTGGTATAATTTGGTGAAGTGGAAAGTACATTAGGCTTAACATTAGAAGATCTGGCTCTGAATCTCAGTTCTGCATTTACTATTCTTCTGACTTTTTAAAAGTCACCTTTCCTTTCTAGGGCTTAGCTTCCTCACCTATAAAGTGGGGAGATAGAACTAGATGGATTTGAAATCTATCATACTATGATAGTGTAATCTAACTGTTACCTTAGGCATCTAAGTGACACAGTGGATACTGTGATAGTCCAGAGACTTGGAATGACAGAGCCTGGAAGAAATGCAAAGGCTTCCATCCACAGCAGGGGATGGTTGAGAAGGCTTGGAATCTTGAGGGAAGAGGAGATAACAAGGAGAGGCAGTTGTTCTCACTCTCTATCCTGAGATGGCAAAGGTGATGGTCTGATCAGACTGTATCCTGAGCTATATAAAATCCCTCATTGAACTTAATCACCATTCCCTCCCCAAAGATACCAAGAAGTGTGGCAGAAACCTGAGAAGAATAAGGAACAGTTAACAAGATCTCACACAGCTCTTGTGACACCCTGGTTTTGGTGTGAGAAAGACAAAGGGTCACAAACTGGAACCTCTCAGAGAACAGGCTGTCAAGCCTGAGTCTCTCAACTTTGGAGGGAGGGAAAGGGAGATTTTTTTAGATAGACAGGGTTTTCCTTTCCCCTCTTTCCTATAGACCCTAACCTTCAGAAATCTTTCTTATTTTACCCCAACCACAGTTGTGAGAATAAAGTTCTCAGTTATTCTAAATTGACTTCCTTGTCATAGTGGAAGAGGGAGAGAGCTGATTTCTCTCTCTTTCCCCAAGGGAAGAGGTTCATTTATTAAATCAGTTATTAGAGGGCAGTAAAGGCAGGGCTAGTGAGGAAACATATTTGAAGAAGACTGAAGGAGGGAATCCATCTCACCATCCTTCTACCTTCTGGGCATTTATCATCAACTCTTTCTCCATTATACCCAAACCAACCCTCCAATACAATAGAGAACCAGGCCTGTAGTCAGGAGGACCAGAGCTCATATCCATACTCAGACCCTGTGTGACCCTGGGTAAGTCACTTAATTCTGTATGAAGGAAATGGCAAAATACTCCCCTCTTGTTCTCAAAGAATATTGTGAATAGGCTCATGAAGAGTCATACATGACTGAAAATGACTGAACAACAACCAAGATTGATAAGATGTAACACCCCAACCTGACGAGCTGAGAACAAAAATATGAGTTGTCATGGTTCATGACTCAGAGGGAAGTGTTTCCTTTAGATCATCCCTTCCAAAATTAAGCCCAGTAGGGACAGAACTCTTCTAGGCACTGCCTCAACTGCATACCCTGCAGTATACTTTCAGTCTCCCATAGAGTAGAAAGGAATAATCTCCACATATCTTTAGGATAGATAAGAGGGAGTAGGAACCATATTGCCATAGGAGTTGTTAACTCCTAGAAGGGAGGCACAATTCATTGTATTCCTAGTGCTTAGAAAAGTGCCTGACAAGTTGTTCAACTGTTTTCAGTTGTTTCTGACTCTTTGTGACCTGATGAGGTTTTCTTGGCAAAGATATTGGAATGACTTGCCATTTCCTTCATCAGATCATTTGACAGATGAAGAAATGGAGGTGAAGAGGGTTAAGTGATTTGCCCAGGGTCACATAGCTAGGAAGTGTTTGAGGCCAGATTTCAAGTCAGGAAGATGAGCCTCCCTGACTCCAGACCTGGAACTCTATCTACTGTGCCACCTAGGTGCCCTTATTGACAAATAGTAAACACTTTATGAATTAATGCTTATTGACTGTTTGATTGGATGTCATAAAGACATAAAGCAGAATGGCTTACTAGGATTATTTAACCCTAAAATAGAAGATGTGAATCTTTCTTCTTGAAGATCTTGAAGAATGAAATGTAAACCCTTTTCTGTTGTTTTGTTACCATCTGTTTTAGAGGATGGTTGGAAGGAAAAGAGAGCTTTAAGTACTTGTCCTAAGACTGAAGATCCACCTAAGGTTGTTTCAGTTCCTGTTAAATGAAATATTCTACTTATTGAACTAGGAGAAGAGACCCCAACCCCATGTTCTTTCCAGTGGTCATGAAACTGTTGAAGAATCCCTTTGCTTTAATTCCTTTTCTTTATTTAAGGGATTTTTATTCTTACAGTGGGGAAACTCATCAGAGGCATAACTATGGTGGGACAATTGGGACTTTCACCAGGGTATCAAATTTAGATATTTATGAAAACGTTTGTAATCCTCTGACAGTGTAGAAACAACCAAGCTTTATTAGCAAGAATGATTAGTTGAAACAACAAGCTACCAGATGGTGGTTTGGATTGTATTCTTTATCCTCTCTTCCATATGATAGTCTTTCCAGCAGTGGTTTTAGTTCACCTCTCCCTTCCCCTCCTGCCACTGAGTTCATATATCAGGTTGGTTTGTGGTTCTTACTTCAAGTGCAAAAATTCCTTGTTATGATTTTGTGGCCCAAATGGTTTATTGATCTTTGTCACCCAACTAATCAATAAATATTCATTAAGTGCTTACTATGTGCCTACCCACATGTCAGGCACCATGCTAGGCATTATGGATACAAAGACAAATAATGAAATATACTCCAAATGATGAATCATTTTATATAAGCCCTTTAATCAAAGTCTTAGAAAAATGATTATTTTATACCTTCTATTACCTATTTCCCTTGTGGTTTCAGAGAACTTTAAACTTCATTTTAAAATGGCACCTCATACCAGAGTCAAAATCCTGCTCTTACTACATGCATCTTATCACTTATTCAATCATAGTCACTTGTTTCCAGGAAGTAAAGAGATGTGTGTGTGTGTGTGTGTGTGTGTGTGTGTGTGTGTGTGTGTGTGTTTGTGCTTGTTCTTGTGCAAGTTCACACACAAATCCCTCCTCTATTTCATGATACAGAGACAGTAGGAAGTTGACAAATGATTCAAGGACATTTTGACTTAGGGAAGATCCAGGATTACATTTTCAGTTTCTTAATCCTGAGCCCATTGCAATATCCATTTTACTACTTCATAAACTATTAAATTTTATGGAGTGATTGCTTTTTCTGTAGTTACAGTCAGAAGAAAAAAACCTGCGGGATATATATGTAAGTTTCTCCAAATTTGTAATTAGAATGAATACACAACATGCTGACTACTATGTATGTACTTTTTCTTTATGAAATTTGAACATACCCATCAGCACTATCTTCTTCTTCATCATCCTCACCATCATTCTCATCTCAGATATGCTAGTGGATTTATTTCCTATCCATACCTTCCCATGCTGAGCTGGGTCCCGTCCTCACTTTCTCTTGACATCATGAGGAACACACAGGCTGTCCATTGGTTATCACTCTTTCATTCTCACTGTGGGGAGAGTGAAATTCCTTTTTTTTTCCTCGGCTATTTCTTTGATGACTCTCCTTAAATTTGTTTCTCTTTGGAAAGAGCCCTGGATCTCAAGTCAAAACTGAATGAAAATTCCAGCCTTGCTACTTCTTAGAGCCTATATCATCTTGGGGCAAGTCAGATACCATCTCTGAACCCCATTTTCCTCATCTATAAAAGGAAAGGGCTTGACTGAATGACTTCTAAAGTGTCCTCCAACTCTATATTTATATTGGGAAAGTCATGTAATCTCTCTGGGCCTCAGTTTCCTAACTGGTTAAATGTTTGAACTAGGTGACTTCTAAGGTACCTTCCAGCTCAAAATCTATGACCTAAAAAGTAGAAATGGCTGGTCTAGATGGTCTCTGAGATCCATTTGATCTCTGTTTTTGAGCCTATCATCTTGGAAAAGTAATAATCTCTCTGGCTTTTAGTTTCCTTCCTTTTACTCTCATTTTACAAATGAAAAGGTTGAACTGGAGGGTTTCTGAGGTTCCTTCCACCTCTAAATCTGGGATCCCCTGATCTTTGTTGGCAATGTGTTTCTGCTTACTTACACCTACTGTGGGCCTCTCTGTAGTCTTCTGGGTAATCATCATGTTCAGTTTCTCAGAGATGTTGTATTCCACAAGTCATATTGCCATACAAAAATGATAGTAACTGAATTAGTGCATGACTTCAGAGTTAGTAAAGTGCTTTCCAGCACTTCAGCTGAGCCTCATGACAACCCTATGAAGCAGAAACTCTAGATTTCATTATCCTTATTTGACAGTCAAGGCTCTAACAACTTGCCAAATCAGAGTCGCTCAGCTAGTAAGCCTCAGAGGTAATTGGAATATGCAAGTTCTTGACTCTGAGTCCATTCCTCTACCCACTATGCCAAGCAGTAAAGTCAATGGTCATGACTTTCTTGTATAGTTCTGTTGTGTTTGCAACATTCCAGAGAGGCCCCTCTGGAGTCCAGAGATTGGATTTTCTCCTTCTTCCTTGCCTCCTGGAGTTTAGTTTCTCAGCAGGACTTTGGGAAAAATGGATGAATGGAACTTGCTGAGCCGCATGCAGTAGGAGAGATTTATGGAATCTTTTACAAGGTTGTTTGCGATGAGATATTTTGCCTAGTGGGCAGCTTGTAACTTTTATATAGGGAAATGTAGAGATATTTAATGTTTTGTTGTAGGATGTTTTTAAAGTTTACAAGGCAGAATAGAAATTTCTGAGGTAATAAAAGTGTCACTGCATCAAGGTGATTACCTGTCTGTGCTTTTCAAATTGGCTCACCCCCTTTGATGACTCAATTTTATTCAATAAATATTTATTAACTGCCTACTGTGTGTTAGAGAAGCATTAGACATGCAAAGACAAGAAAAATCACGAACAAATATTTATTATTTACTTACTATGTATTAGGTAAACACTGGGCATGTAAAGACAAAGACAATCAGTCAATAAGCATTTTTTAGGCACCAATGATGTCCCCATACTGTTCTATGTGATAGGGATACAAAGGCAAAAATGAAAGTCCCTGACTTCAGAGAAGAAAATTGATGCCTCGGAGCTTATATTCTGAGGTTGGGAGGGAGAGACTACATATGATGTAGATAGAAAAATAAATACAATGTAATGATTATAGTAACTAACACTGACATCATGCATTAAAATTTTTAATTTTTTTCAGATTACATGTTGATGCACTTTAAAATATTCATTTTCTGACATTTTGCTATTCATTTTCTCTCCATTCTTCCCATCTCTCCCCTCTCTCCAAGAAAGCACATATAATGTAGGTTGTATATATATTATCATGTGATACACATTTCCATGTTCATCATGTTGTGAAACCACACACATATATTGCTTACATTAGAGAAAAATTCATGGAGAAAATAAAATTAATAATGGAATGTTTCAATCTCCCTTGGGACTCTATTGTTCCTTCTATGGCAATGGATACTCTCCCTTTTAAACCCTTACCTTCCATCTTGGAATCAGTACCGTGTATTGGTTCTGTTAATTTTATGGTTGGACTGAATATTTAATTGGTTGCCAGGGATTTAACTTCTAAATCCCCCCCCCCCAAATGGAATTTATGATAGTTTATTTTATAACAGAGGGAAGATATTAAGGAAGAGAGAAAAGGGGAGAGAAAGAGAGCTCCAGCTTCCTCTGAGCCAGGTAGAAATTCTAAGGCCCTGGCCAGGGGAAAGGAGTTTCAAGATGATAGGCCTTTCCTGGAAGCTGACACCTCCAGAAGTCCAAGGAAGGAAGCCAGCTTTTACACTCACCACATGTCAGTTCAGTCAGCAAGATTCTTTATCAGCCATCAACTCCAGCAGGCTCCACTCTGAGTGTGTCTCTTTCAGACTCCAAATGTCCCTCTTCACTCCAAGTGTCTCTTCACTCCAAGTGTCTCTCTTCATTCCAAGCATCTTCACTCCAAGTGATTCCCTTCAAGTGACTTTCCACTCCAAGTCCAAGTGTCTGCTCTCTGTGTGTCTCTGTTTCCACTTTTAAAGACTCTTTTCTCTTTTGTCACTTCCCCTAAATTTTACATCTACCAATCACAGCTGAAGCTCCACTCCAGGACTGCCCACTCTTTCACACATGGGTCACAGACCTCCCACTCAATGTATGAAATGGGTGTTCACACCTTTTTGTGGTTAAAATCCAAAACGGGTAGATCTCCATACTCAACTTTAAGTATTGTGTTTACACTTTGAGAATTAAAATCTAAAAATAGACAGGGGATTACAATTTTCACAATCAAGGAAGAGCTAAGTACCTTCATTATTACAATCAGGGGAGAGCCAAATCCAATCTTCACAGTTTTAAGGCAGAGGAGGAGTAAGGGCTAGGCAATGGGGGTTAAGGGACTTGGCCAGGGTCACACAGCTGGGAAGTGTCTGAGGCAAGATTTGAACCAAGGACCCCCCATATCTAGGCCTGGCTTTCAATTCACTGAGCTACCCAGCTGTCCCTGGATATCCTTTTTAATCATGGATCTCTTGGAGTTGTCCTGGATCCTTACATTATTGATAATAGTTAAGTCATTCACAGTTGATCATCATACATTATTATTATTCTTATTTAAACCCTTACCTTCCATATGGGAATCAGTATTGTGTATTTTGGTCAGGGCTAGGCAATAGGAGTTTAGTGGGTTGTCCAGGGTCACACAGCTACAAAGTGTCTGAGTCTATATTTGAACCCAGGACATCCTATCTCTAGGCTTGGCTCTCAATTCACTGAGCAACCTAACTGTCCCTGATCATCATACATTATTGTTGTTACTATGTATAATATTCAACTTCACTTTGCATCGTTTCATATAAGTCTTTCTAGGATGTAATGATTTAAGTTTTTTTGAAAGTATTCAGCTTTTCATCCTTTAGCAACTCTTTGGGTCAGATATTATTAGTATAATACCCATTTTACTCATGAGAAAGCTAAGACTAAAAGAGGTTAAGTGCTTTGTCTAGGGTCAAATAGCTAACATAGAGAATATTCATAATGGGAAGAATCCTGGAAGGCTTCTTGCAGGAGATGGCACTGAAGAAGAACCTTTAAGCAAGCTAGGGATTCTGAGATTCAGAGTTGAATGATTTCAAAGCCTTGGGGACAATTTCTGTAAGAGTCTGCAGTTGGGAGGTGGAAATAGCTATCAGGTCACTTTAATTGGAAAGAGATATGTGGAAAGGACCAATATGCATCATGAATTAGAAGGTAGGTTGGAATTGCTGGTGAAAAGGACTTCTCAATGCGTGTTTTGTGCCTGTTTTGAGTTGTATTTGAAGAGGAAAAAACTTTAGCAGAGCAGGTATATGAAGTCATAAACAGAGGGACTCACTGCGAGCTTAAGTTCCCCTTGTGGTCACTATAGTAATGGGCACGATATTGTGAGGGCTCTGGGTACCTTTACGCTAATCATCTCCAAGTCACTTAGGTATATTCAATCCTTAAATACCGAATTCAAATCTTTTAGGTATAAGTGAGGAAATAACTGAAATTTGGTTATATTTTAACAGTACATTTCCCATCAAAATAAGCTTCATGAGGTAGGTGGTACAGATACATCACCTCCATTTTATAAATGTGAAAATCGGCTCCTTAAGAGTTGATGTATCTGCTAGGATCCCCTGACCAGTAAGTATTGGTAGCAGTCCTCTTGTGTTTAATCTGCCATTCTATGTCTCATATTCTAGCTTTAGGTTCCTAGGCATGCTTGCCCTCTTCTCAGAAGCCTAGAATGGGCTTGGAGGGATGAGTGTCAGTCTTTAGAAATGGTAGCGGTCCCGAAGAAATTTAGTCCTAAGTAAGTGTATGCTTTCTGGAGGGTGAATTGTCACCAAAGCATTTTTGTTGCTTTTCTTCTTCTGGTGGAGATAATATTTGTATAGTACTTGGCACACAGTAGGCAAATGATATTATCCCTTTCGTTCTCCCCTCCTGGTTGGGCATCAGGGATGTGGACCCTTACCACCTACTGGTGTACCAGACTGGAATTATGCCCATCCAGAGGATTCACAGAAGACCTATAGCATTATAACCTCCTGGAGCTTGTAATAGTCTTGGAAAATACCAGCATACAATACAGGACTTGAGTTTTTCAGGGGGTTGGTTTGAATGATAAGTGAAAGAGGAGGAAATCCCATCTAGAACACCATCAGAGCATTGTGGGAGCTCAAGTACTTCTAAGTGGAAAGCCATTAGATGCTCCATCTTGAAATAGAATACACAAAGGCATTGCAGTAATCATGGTAGCCTGTGATTGCACACCTCATTGGTGCAGTGAAGGGAATACTGGACCTGGATTCAGGAAGACTCATCTCCCCAAGTTCAAATCTAGGTCTAAGGACAGCCCCTTTCTAGGTACAGTCATGGGAAGAGAAAAGTTGACGCAGTCCCTCAGGCTTCCAGGGATTAGGTGGTAGGAGAGAGCTACCATAATTTGGAGACCCTTCAGCTATGCCTGAGTATGTTATATGGAGTGTTGCTTGAATATCACAAGGCAAAATAGGGTGACAGTGGGTATTCTGCAAAAGAGCAGCCCCCTGGATGTTGGCACACTGGAACAAAGTCTGTTCCCCCACCCCATTCATATTACACACACATAGTCAAGGTATACACCCCTCTCCGTGTGTACCAAGAGAAAATGCCAGAATGAATACTCGCCCCCTCTTGTCCAGCAGAAAGATGTCAGCTCCAGCTCCTCCAGCTCCTCCTGTCAGGAGCAGTGCCATTAGCATGCCCATAGCACTCTTGGCACCAATTCAAAGGATGTGTGGTGGCAGCTTCAATGAATCTGATGGTCCTGCCCTCGATCTGCTGACAGCAGGGCTTCTGAACACGAACACACCAATCACACCTGTCCTTTTCTGCTGACAGGAGGCAGTTTGTTTGACTGAGGCTGTGTGCCCTGAGGCTTGTCTAATATGCAATGAGAACTTCAATTTGCAGCTTATTATTTAAGCATTCTATTTGGGATCTCTGAGACAATCATTTCCTGAGCATTTCTGTGTTTCAATATTTGATACCGAAGAGGAAATTGACTACTGCCTGCTGTCTTTGGTGCCCTAAACTCGGCTGTGGTAGGAGTCTTTCTGAAGCATGCGCTTTTTCTGCATTGCATTTATCCTGGAGGAAATGGCCTTCCAGAAGATGGAGCACCCTTACGAGTCTGCTCAGCACTTCATCTCCAATATGTGTGCTGTTTGGGTGCGCATGTAAGCAGATTTACTTTGGTGATCTCCAAATACAAACAGTGCAAAAAATATAAATTAACCTAATTTATATCCTTCAAGTTCTTGATTACTCTTCAGATGGTGGGTCTTCAGAAATACAGCCTTGGAAATGGCTTTTCATTCATTTCCAGCAAGATGAAAACCCATGAAATTAATAGCATTTTACTGAAACTTGTCAGTATATTTCTCTAGATCAAGATCATATAGAAATATTGTTCATGTATATTCTTCTTTTTGACTCTGCTGAGAACCTTATCTACCTCCCTATCACTCTCCTTACCAGTTGGAATGTTCGGTATTGGCATATGCCAATTTCCTCGGAATACATGCTCCTTTGATGACTGTGGCATCTGGTAGTATCACGGCTAAGGATTTGTCATCTACTTCATTATAAAGCCTCTGTTCCAAAAGAACTGTATGAGCCTATTAGAGATAGACTCAATTAAGTAGGTAACGATCTGTGGCTGCATGCACAAAGGCAATAGAGTGGTCAGAATATGAGGGGCATCTGGCCCCAGAAATAATGGAATTGTGCACCATTGGTTCCTGAAAAACACATCGGCCAACATAGAATTCTTTTGTTCTTTGTATTTATATCTGTAGCATTTAGCATCATGCCTGGCACATATCAGGTGCTCAGTAAGTGCTGATTGATTGATAGAGAAAGAAGAGAACACATGGTGCAAGGATCTACAAGATTTGGAGTAGCTGTATTTTTCACAACTTTTCTTTTGGTTCTTCTCATGAACAAAGGATAATCAATCAATTTAGAAACATTTATTAAGCAACCATTACATGCCACTTGGGCAGCAAGATGGCTCAGTGGATAGAACACTGGAGTCAGGAAGTCCTGAGTTCAAAACTTGGCCTTAGATGCTAAATAACTGTGTGACCCTGGGCAAGTCACTTAAACTCTATTTGCCTTAATCCACTTGAGAAGGAAAAGGCAAGGCACTCTAGTATCTGCCTAGAAAATCTCATGGACACTATGGTCCATAGGGCCATACAGAGTCAGATACAATTGAAGGACTGAACCACAACAAAATGTGCCACTCACTATGCTGCAATCTGGAAATACAAATATAAAGAATGAAAGCACTTGTCATCATGAAGAACTTATATTTTAATGGGATTGATAACAGAGATATACCTAAGTATTTATAGATATATAGAAATATCATAACAAAGATATACATAAATATAAATATATACAGACTGATTATAGAAAAGATAAATACAAATAAATACAAAATAGTTAAAATCAAGGTAGTTTGAAAGGAAAAGCTCTAAGAATTCTCTCTCTCTCTCTCTCTCTCTCTCTCTCTCTCTCTCTCTCTCTCTCTCTCTCTCTCTCTCTCTTTCGCTCTGTTTGGCTACTCCCTCTCCAGGTGTGCCTACATGTGTCTGTGTGTGTTGAATATGGAAAAGTTTTATGTCAAAGGTCATGCTCAAATTATTTCTTGAAGGAAGAGAAATATTTTATGGGGCAGAGGAGAGGAAGAAGTACATTCCCGGCATGAGACATAGCCAATGCAAATGCTAAGACATGGATATGGGAGGTGAATTGCTAATCTGTGGAAAACAGAGAACAGTTGGAATTGCAAAATATAGGAAGGAAAATAATTATAATGAGGCTAGAATAGGCTTGTGATGGGTTTCAAAATATAAATGGAGTTTGCTTTATATTTTATATAGAAGGCAATAGGAAGATCCTGGAATATTCTGAGTTGAAGGAATGATTTTGTTCTTAGGGAAAACCACTCTGACAGCATCATGTAGGATAGATTAAAATGGGAAGGACATGTAGGTTGAGTGACTTATTAAGAGACCACTGCAATAATTTATCCCAGAGGTTGTTGGTCATCCTTTATTTTCAAAGAGGACTAATGACATCATAAAACAGTAAAATAGTAAAATGTAAAATGGTATGGGTGATGTCTTTTGACTAACACATAAATTGGATATAAGTGAGGCAGAGGTATACAGAATTTCCAGCCTCACTCTCTCTTTCAGAGTCATTGAAATCCAATGGCAAGACAAGTCAAGATGGCTGGGGATGGCTCAGGATACAGTGGATGACCTTGACTTCCAAATCCCAAATGGGGTCAAAAAGAGTTGGAGATGGCTTGAAATGACTGAATAACAAAAAATAAGGGTCTGAAATAAGGACATAGTCATGTGAATAGATAGAAAGAAGAGATCAGATTTGAGAAATGTTAAAATAGAAGCAGCAAGATTTGGCATCTGATTGAACATGTAGGTTGCTGTTGAGTTGTTTCAGTCATATCCAACTTTTTTTAAATTTTTATTTGGTCATTTCCAAACATTATTCATTGGAAACAAAGATAATTTTCTTTTCTTCCCTCCCCAGCCTCCCACCACCTCTCCCATAGCTGACGCATGATTCCATTGGGTATCACATGTGTCCTTGATTCAAACCCATTTCCATGTTGTTGGTATTTGCATTAGAGTGTTCATTCAGAGTCTCTCTCATGTCCAACTTTTAATGATCCCATTTAGAGTTTTTTGGGAAAGTTGGGGAGTGATTTGTTATTTCCTTCTCTGGCTCATTTTGCAGATGAGAAAAATGAGGTCAACAGGATTAAGTGACTCGCCCAGGGTCACACAGCTGGTAAGTGTCTGAGGCCAGATGAACTCATGTATATGAGTCTTCCTGATTCCAAGCTCAGTGCTCTATCAACTGTTCCATGTATGGCAAGATAGAATGAGGAGTCAAGGATAACTGTAAAGTCATGAACTAAGGAAAGTGACAACAATTGTCATATGAGCACAGAATCAAAGAGCCATGAATATTTAGCCTAGAGAAAGAAGACTCAGGAAGGGGATCATATTGTTGTCTTCATGTATTTTGAAGAGTGTCATAGCTGAGAGGGATTAGATTTGTCCTGTGTGGTGTCATTGGGCAGAAGCAGGAGCAGAAGATGAGAGGTGCAAAGTGCTTTAGACATGATATGAGGAGAAACTTTCCAATAGTCTGAGCTATCCAAAGGCCAGATGTGCACATTGTTGGAGATGGAATTATGGGATTTCCTTATCAGTGATAGGTTGACCAAGTTGGGAAGCTGAGGTTCCTTCCGTCTCTGAAGGCCTGTGATTCTTTAGGATGTGTTTTATTAATAGATAGTGGCTAATTCCTAGATATGTATCATGAGAAGCAATTCAACACAGTGGAATGGATGATGGAATTAGATAGTCAGAGGACCCAGTTCTGTGACATAAGCTATATGACCCTGGACTTGCCCTTTTGGGCTTCAGTTTACTCAGTTGCTAAATGAGGTTTGTATATGGTGACTTCAAAGGTCCCTTCCAACTCTAAATCAGTGATCCTATGATCTGAATGGGGCTTCGAATTTGGCTCCTTTCACTCCAAATCTAGTACCAAGTCAAGTCAACAAGCATTTATTATATGGTATTTTATAGTATAATATTTCTTATAATATAATTTTATAATATTGTATCTAACTATAATACAATTATAATTATATTTATTATAGTTTATTTTTATTTACTATGAGTCAGATTCCATGACATTTCTCATTTCTAGCATGGTGTGTAAATTTACTATGTAAATCTGAGCCCTGGTGGAAAGCCTGCAAATATGGGACTGGGGATGGACTATATATTGGTAATTTGTAGACCAGGTGGGCTAAATTTGCAGAGGATCATTCTCATGTTGGTTACAAAGGAATCCATTCTTGGGGCCATAGAAACTTGTGCATAATAGCAATGGTAATGATGATGATGATCAAATGATATTTGATCATGGCATGTTAAAGGAAGAGAAGTATTTCAACTGGATTAGGATGCATGTGTATGCATGTTGGGGGTAGGTGTCTGTTCTAGCCCTGGGTGATGGAATATACAAATGTCTATGGTTTTATCAAAAGCTAGTGGCTATAGAGAGCAATTCAGCTTGACTTTAGCAAAAGATATGCTAAGGTGAAGACCTGTAGATTAATGGGTGGGATGGAGCCAGAATATGAGAGACCCTGACTAATAGGCTAAGGAGTTGTATTTTGGTTAGAAGGCAATAAGGAGCTATTGAAGGTCTTGAAGTAAGAACTGTGTATTAGGAAATTTACTTTGCTTGTTGTGTGAAGGATGATTTGGAAAGAGGGAGAGACTGAGAGGAGAGTGACCAATTAGGAAGCTACCACAAAAGCCCAGGCAAGGGAATAATGATTTGAATTAGGTGATTGGAATAACACATGAAAAGTCTTATAAAATATATTTCCCCATATTATCTATGTTGTAAAAAAAACAAGAAAAACAAAAAAGAGAAAACATTTACTTCTATCTGTACTTAGAGTTCATTGGTTCTCTTTCTGGAGGTAGATAAGATTTTTCATCATGAGTCCTTTGGAATTTTCATACATTATTGTATTGATCAGAATATCTAAGTCTCTTACTTCTTGAAAGTTGTTTCACTCTGCCTCCTTGTTGGTTATTTCACTCTGCCATCTTGGCTTTGGACTCCTTTCATGGAGTCTTCATGAACTTAAGTCTTTCACAGTGGATCATCTTTATAATATTGCTGTTACTATGTATAATGTTCTCCTGGTTCTCCTCATTGCACTCCATACAAGCCTTCCCTGGTTTTTCTGAATAGTTGCTTTCTTCCTTCAAAATGGAACTCAGGCACTACCTTCTACTTGAAGCCTTTCCTAATCCTCCCAGCTTCTGGTGTCATTCTTTCCAAACTAGTTTGTATTTGATTACTTTTAATTATTTGTATTAATAATAATGAATGCAAATAAAAATTGTATTTGATTACTTTTAATCTAGTTGTATCATTTTCTTTGTTTTGATTTTGCCTGTACATATAGGTCCTTGTTTTCTCTCCCAACCACCTTGGAACATAAAGCTCCTTGAGAGCAGAAATCATTTCACTGGATTTGTATACCTAATGCCTAGCATGGTGACTGCCCCACAGCAAGTAAATGCTTGTCGATTGATGAACATTCAAATGTATTTAGTGTCAAGAACGATAGCAACAGGGCATTTATATGGCACTTTAAGCTTTTCAAAATGCTTCAAGTACGTTATAATGGATACAGACATGTCATGATTCCTTCACTTTGGAGCTGAACTATAAGTAAATATTTCCAGTAAGAGCTTGGTGTTGGGCATTGGAATCTCTGCAGTAAACATCTGAGCAATGAGAGAGAGTAAAAGAAACAAACATAGATTAGATTTGAGGCAGGCAGTAGGTTTATTATGTCATTAAATGCAGGGGGGATTTTGAGGGATCTTTTGTGTTTCTGAAGGTTGAAGGTGGCATGATTTTCTTTTGAAATGATCATTAACTATCTACATCTTGGAAGAGTCTTTACTCATTTAATGTGTTGTGATATGCTACAGCTTTCACCGTGATCCTACTCAGAGGCATCATCATGAATCAGAAAACATTTATTAAGCACTTGCTATGTGCCATGCACTATTCTAAGCCCTAACAAGACAAAGGAAAAGTAAAAAACAAAGATCCTAGGTTCTAATGGGGAGGAGGAATACCATGTATATATGTAATATCAAGAAGACACACACAGAATAAGGAAAGGTAACCTTAGTGGGAAAGATTGCCTTCAGAAAGTGGCATTTGTTCTAAATCTTGGAGTCAGATTATATTAGATGGAGTTTGTTGGAAGTTGGAGTTGACTCATTAAATATAAAACACACTTTATGTTGTTCAGTTGTTTCCAGTCATGTCTGACTCAGTGACCTCATTTAGTGTTTTCTTGGCACAGATACTGGACTGATTTGTCAATTCCTTCTCTATCTCATTTTATAGATGAGGAAACTGAGGCAAACAGGGGTTAAGTGACTTGCCCAAAGTCATCCAGGTAGTAAGTGTCTGGGGTCAGATTTGAACTCCCAGAGATGAGTCTTCCCAATTCCATGCCTGACATTATTTTCACTGCGCCACTTAGTTGTCCCATAAAACACACTAGAGATCTCTTTCTGAGCCTTGGCAGCAAGAAGGCTAGTGTAGATGTATCATTGGGTATGTGGAGAAAAGTGTGAAAAGTTTAGAATGTTAGAAAGGAAATCAGTTTAGGAAGGACTTGAAAGGCCATATAGAGCATTTTATATTTGATCCTGGAAGCACTAGAGAATCACTGGAGCTTTTTGACTGTAGGAGTGACATGGCCAAACCTGGGCTTTTTGAAATTCATTTTGGTAACTGAATAGAGGATGGATTGGAGGGGGAAGAAACTTGAGGCAGAAAGACCAACCTGAAGGCTATTGAAATAATGTAGATATGAGGTGATGAGGGTCTATATAGAGATGACAATGCTGTGAGAGGATAAAAAGGAACATTTACCAGAAAGATCCATGCAAAAATGACATGATTTTGCAACAAATTGGACATATTGGTTAGATCCAAGGGAGAAATCAAGGATGACTCCAAGGCTGTGAGTGTTAGTGACTGAGAGGATAGTGGTGCTTTTGCCTATAATAAGAATGTTGGAAGAAAGAAAAGATTTTAGAGAAAGATGATGAATTCCATTTTGGATGTGATGAATTTGTGATGCCTCTCAGATACTCAATTTAAGAAGTTCAAAAGGCAGTGGATGATACAAGGGTGGATCTCAAGAGAGATATAAGGGTCAGCAAAAATAGATCTGAGAATTATCTGCACAGTGATATATAGAGGAAGAGGAATCTCTATCTATCTATCTATCTATCTATCTATCTATCTATCTATCTATCTATCTATCTATCTATCTATCTATATCTATAATATAGAGGAAGAAGAAAGGAGGATCAAAGATAGAATCTTGGGAGCCACACATATTTATTGGGCATAATCAAGCTGAAGATCTAGGAAAACTGAGAAAGAGAGGTAAGAGAGTAGGGAGATCCAGGAGTATTAAAAACCTAGAGAAGAGAGGATATCCAGAAGGAGAGGAAGACTGACAGATTCAAAGGCTATAGAGAGGTCAAAAAGGATGAAGACTGGAAAAACCCATCAGATTTTACCATTAGGAGATCATTGGAAAGTTATGTTGGAGAGAGAGCAGTCAGGACTGGAGAAGAAGATTTTTAGAAGTAATAGTTAAAACTATGGGACAAAATAAGACTAGGGCAAAATTGTTTATATATAGAGATGAGAATCAGAACAAAGGCAGAACTTTAAGGACCTAAGCTTCCTAAGGAAAGCTTTGAAGTTGAAAAATGAGAGAAGTGGCTATTGGAAGGAGAACCAGGAGAAGGTGAAGCCTCCAGAGGACAATAGAATATCCAATAGAATGAGGTGATCAGTGGTGTCAGATTGGGTAAAGCAGTCAGGGAAGGTTAGGACTGAAAAAAAAAAGACTGCTGAATTTGACAATTAGACCATTGGTAAACTTTGAAGGAGGAACTTCTGTATTCCCTTGGCCTTGTTGCCAGCTTCTCTTTCTCTAGGCTTCGACTGCTCCCTCACTCTATTTTCCATTTCTGGTTATGGGTACAATAATCACATTAATACTTTCTGCTTTCAGCAGATGCTCTTAAGTTCCACTCATAATCCTTGCAATTGCTGAGACCAAAAAAAAAAACCAAACAGGTTTCTTCCTATAAGAATATAAGCTATTTGTGGCCAGTGGCCTTTTCATTGTATTACTTTTTGAAGCCTAGTATGGCATCTGAAAACAATTACCAAATCATTTTTGATCATTATTAAAATTCATTGTTTCTAGATCAAAAATAAGAGTCATGGTAAATAAATAGTCACTTGTGGAACTGTGGTCTTGGTAATTAGCTTGTACCAGTCAGTGGGCCATGAAGCTATCTTCTTCCCCAAACATCTGGAGATAGAGGTTGTCATAGCATCTTTGTAACTCTGTATGTTGCAGGGTTTTGAATGAAAAAAAAAGATTTGATTTATAGCTTGTTCCCAATATGAAATGTGTTTGTTCTCATCTCTGCTTTAGGGAATGAATAAAAGTCTTTGTGTTGACAGAGCAACACATTGTAAAAACTGGAAAATAGTGATTTTTCAAGTGTTCACAGGGCAGTGAAATACGTGTCATTTATGTGGAGATTCCAGCTACTCTTATAGTTTGGTATGAAAGATGAGGAATTCAGTGAGTATGCCCAAAGGTTGAGATATTGGCATGACTAACAACCAGTACTAATATGGAAGAGAATGAGGCTAATCCCAAGTGTTAAGAGGATAGACAGATGGGAGGGGAGAGAATGGTTTCCATGAAAACCAGCCTTAAAAAAGCATTCACTTAACAGTTTGGGGGAATGGAGAGCAAGAGTGAAGATGTTCAGGGTTGATGCAGAAGAGATAAGACAAGTGCACGGGATTTAAGAAGAGAAATATGCAATTTATTAGATCTCTAGATAAGATAGCCATGTAGCTGAAGATTTATGGTCCTAAGGGAAAAAAGAGCTTATGATTTTTAATAGAACATAAGATCCAAATTGGTTAATTATCTTTTCTTGTGGCCAACTAGTAACTGAAATCACTATGTTGATGTGTAGAGTAGGATGGGGGAAGGGCTCCTAATGATCAAGATGAAATTACTTAATACTTCTGGTAACTATTCTGTAATCTAAGTATATGTAAACTAAGCAACAACCTTAATCTCAAATGTACGTCCTTCTCACTCATTCCTCTTGGGAATTCACCAGCTGTTTTCAACTCTCAGCTCAGGTACCACCTCCAAATGAGGTCTTGCTTGATTTCTTCTTGCTAATGCTTTTCCCTTCTAGGTCTTTGTATTTTCTTCCTATGTAGCTTTTATCTACTTATCTGTTTATATGACATTTCTCTTCAGGAGAATGTGACCTTCTTAAGGGCAGAAATTGTTTCATTTTAATCTTTTTTATCCCCCTTTTCCAACAGTGTGTTGCATACAGTAGACATTTAATATGTACTTCAAAGCCTACCTTTTATACAGTATCTTTTCTGATCACCCCTGTGTTTATTTTTCTACATCTTGAAGTTACTTTTTAAAGATTTACTTTGTAAATACTTTGTATTTTCTTATTTGCACATTGTTTTCTCCTAGTAGAATGTCAGCTTCTTAAGGGCAGGGATGGTGTCCTTTTTTCCTATTTCCCCAGCACCATGGATAATGTCTTTTGCATAATAGATATTTAATAAATGTTGAATTGTTGAACTGAATTCTGTTGAATAAGCTGCCAACTATACAAAAGGGGTTCATTATCCAAAGAAGTCATTCTCCATGAGAGAGATAAATGAAAAAAATGAACTGTGTCATAATGAATTTGTAGAAATGCTAAGGTCAAATGGTAACATTCATCTGCTCCAAGGCTTTGGTGGTTCCCTAGTGCTTATGGAATAAAATATAAAATCTTGGTCTGGCATTTAAGGTCTTCCATGTTGGGAGGAAATGTGGTTTGATGGAAACAGTGCTGATTTGGGGGTGAGAATTTTGGCATTCAAAGCCCAGATCTTACTTTTACAGCCCAATTTTTTGATCCAAATTTTTAAAATTTCTCCATGCTTCAGTTTTTTCCATGTGTAAAATGAAGGAAATGGACAAGATAACTTTAAAGTCCCTTTCTTTTTCACATGTGTAATCCTGCTTTTCAAACTTAGTTTCAGTGTTCTTTTCTGTTTTCCCCAGTATGGACTAGCTGATATCACCTTTTCAATCTCCTGCCTTTGTTAGTTTGCACTGCCTATCCTATTTCTGAATGACACTCCCTTTTCATCTCTGCTGCAATTCCTAGGTTCTCCTTGAAGTTTACATGAACCCCTTCTATCTCCCTATCCAGCTGAAAGAAATCTTCCCCTCAAATCTTTTTTTTAAACCTTACCTTTGGTCTTACAATTGATACTAAGTATCAATTCTAAGGCAGAAGAATGGTAAAGACTAGGCAACTGGTGTTAAGTGACTTGCTCAGGGTCATACAGTTAGGAAGTATCTTAGGTCACATTTGAATCCGAGTTCTCCCCTCTCTAGATCTGACTATCTACTAAGCTACCTTGTTGCTCCCTTCAAATCTCTTAAAATTACATTATTTTTATTATAAACTTAAAAACCAATAGCAAACACAAGTGTTCCAGTAGTCAAATGACAGGAAGCAGTACTGTATACAAAACTAAGACTTGTAATATATATATTAAAGTATATATTATATTTAACAAGATAATAAGACAATAACCCCAATTTTGCTACCTTTTGAACCTTTGTTTCCTTCTTTGTATTTTTAATGTTTTATTTATTTATATTTATTATTATGTATTATTTATTGTTACATTATTTTATATATCAATACATAAATATTTATATAAAATATATTATTTATATTTGTGATACCTATTATTTATATATAAATAAAATATTTATTATAGTTATGTTAATACCCTTTTCTTTTTTCTTTATTTTCTGCATCTCAGTGACTCCTAGTTAATCACTTAGTCCCTTACTCCATTTGAATGTCTCCAAATTAGTCTAGTCAAGCAAAACTACTCAAAAAGATAGCCTTGTCTGAAAACGTAGGCTTGTTTCCCATCTGTAACTGATCGTTGCTCTGTCACGAGGAAGGAGGCATATTTCATCACAAACCTCCTGAGGTCACTTAGTTGCCTTCTTCAGTTTTCCTAGAGCATGTTGTATCTCTTTCTTGCCATTGTCATATCTACCTTTGTATTTTGTGCCTTAGTGATTTGGGGACTTGCTATCCCTTTTTCTACTATCCTCATTAGACTGTGCTGTTTTCCACCTCTCTACCCTCTGTACTTGTACTATGTTTTATACATAATGAGCCCTTGATAAATATTTTTTGAATTGATGAATTTTATTGCTCAATTTTACTGGACAACTGGGTGTCAGAGTGGATAGAGTGCCTGGCCTGGAGTCAGGAAGACCTGGGTTCAAATTCATCCTCAAATACTTACTAGCTATATGACCCCCTGGGCAAATCACTTAACCCTGTTTACCTCAGTTTCCTTATTCATAAAAGAAAATGGCAAACTAGTATCTTTGCCATGGAAAACCCAAATGGGATAACAGTTAGACATGATTGAAACAACTGAAAAAAAAAGCAAATTGCAGAAAAAAACACAGTACTGGATGAGGTTATAAAAGGTTTATTCTATGCCCAAAGTTAACAACTGCAAAGATGAAAGAAAAGCTTTGAGTATGATTTTTAGGAGACAAAGGAAAACATCACACAAAAAATCTGTACAATTAGTAGAGTTGCATGCCAAAGAAATTGGCTTATTATGAATATGGCTTCCTCAGAAAGCATTATATGACAAATTCCCATTTATAAAACAAATACATTAGGAGTTGATTATTAAATATGAAGAGATTGCTTTGCTTTGTAAAATGATTTTTGGCAAGGTGACTTTAAACATGAAATCACATCAGTACTTGCAAGAGTTCACTTATAGATTGTTGAAGAAGATAGAGAGGTGTGTGTCTATACTACTATTTGCCAACTGGAATCTTTTTTAGAAAAAAATACACTTCAGGAAATATTTATTCAGAGATTTCACTAAAAAGACAGTTGGCCAGACTTGGGGGTCCCCACTTTAAGAAGTCATTCCCAGCCTTACTAAAAAATTGAGGTGCTTTGTGTACATCAGCAAATAGAAAACACGTGTTTGGCAAAGGTTGGGCTATCTGTTAGAACCAGATTTTCCCATGATGCTTGAATTGAAACATCCTGTCAAAAACACAGACTGAGAAAGGCTACAAAATTAAGGGTTATGTAGGGTTACTTGGATTACGTTGGTTTTAACAGCAGTATAATCTTATCATCAAGGAAGCATACAATTTGTGGGAAGAAAAATTGGGGGGGGGACGGACTGAGATTTGTGCTTGCTTCCTGCACCAGGAGAAACATAATTTTAAAAATAGAAGTCGCTAAGCTGGCATCTATATAGACTCATCAGACAAAATGATGTAGCATCTCTGAAAGAGATGTCACAGAAAAAGTCCTGAATTAGGAACCAGGACTCTTTCTTCCAAGGAATCACCATACAAATGCTTGAAGACAGTTCCCCTGAATCTTCTTTTCTGTGGAATTAACTTTCCCAGTTCTTTCATCTGAACTGCATCTGACACAAATTTGAGGCCCCTGACTTGTCCTGGCCCTTCTTTTCTGGTGTGGGATATGAACAAAGGCAGGGAGATGGTTACAGGGCAACACATTAGATATGGGGGAATTAACTAGGATTTGGGAAAGGCAGAAAAGGCTTAATTTGATTCCATTTACTAAAGTCCAATTTAAAACAATTTCTTCGGAACTACTCATAGATAAAAGAAGGAAATGGTAAATAACCATTTGACAGTTGAAATGTGGCCTTCCACAGATATAGTTACAGTCAGGGTGGTTGTAGGCAACTCACAGACCTTCCTCTGTAATGATGCCCTGGAGTCAAATAGGATTCTCACAGAAGAGATCAGAAGCTGTTAATTTCTTTCTGGGACCTTGACATTATCATTCGAGGGATGGCTCAGAAATTTGATCAGCGGGAGTCTAGCCCAACCAGCACAGGGACACAAAGCTGGCATTCAAAACATTTAAAGAGATGTTATATCGATTTAACATATCCCAAACTGTATCATTAACAACCTTTTAAATTACAAACACTCAAAATAATTTTTTATTTTTTAAAACTCAATTTCACACTTCAGCAGGGAACAGAGTTAGATTATCTTTAGCATTTCACTAAGATGGGCTTTGAGTAACTTCCAGGGATCCCAGTATCATCTCAGAATCACAGTTATCTAATTCTATTCCATGGTGGCCATTATGGTTTAAAGGGACAGAGTGAAGGATAACCAAGAAGAAAAACAACAATAATAAAATCACCATCATTCCTATGGTGCCTAATGGATTATATTTTATTTCTTCTTCACAATAACACTATTAAGCAGATGCTATTCTTATCCTCACTTGTAATGAGGAAACTGAAAAAAGAAACAGGTGAAGTGAGTGGCTGAGGATTAGCTAGCTAGTAAGTATTTAAGACTGGATTTGAAAACAGATCTTCCAGATTCTAGGGTCAGCGCCCAATTGACTTCTTGCCATTGTTATGTACTGGTAAGCCTTAGGTCTGGGAAATATTGCTGATCAGAATAAATTTTGGGTTTGGCTTCAACAATGGCCTTTGTGCATTGTAAAAATCTAGGCTAGAGGAAATACATTAGAAGATGGAGTAACAAATCATGAATTGTATATTATTAAAGCATTTCCTGAAATGGGCAAAAATATACATTTGAGATCTGGGTAAAAATACTTACTGTCATGGCTATTTGATATGCCTTTTAGAAATCAACCAGTCACTCAGCAAGCACTTATTCATTATTTACTGTGTGCCAGAGGTTGGAGATAGAAGAACAAAAATGAAATAGTCCTTGCCTTCAAGAAGCTTATATTCTAAAAGAAAAGACAATGTATATGCATTATATAAATATCTAAACCTATTTTTGTACAAACACAAAAATATACATGCATGCATGTATATAAACATGTATACATAGACAGACACACATATGTATGTGTGTATGCAAAATATGCAAGATAATTTTGAATGGGAAGGCACTAGCACCTGGGGAGATCAGGAAAGGCTTGGCCAGAAGCAAGCAATTCCATGAGATGGATGTGAGGAGAGAGAATATTGTGGACATGAGAAACAGTCTGTGTGTCGGTACTGAAAAAGAAAATGAGATCTAATGAGAAGGCCATTCTATCTGGATTATAGAGTATAGGAAAAGGAGTAATGTATATGAAGCTTGGAATAAGGTCTTTAGCTCTGAGCAGAAAGGAAAGATGGAGTCCCAGTTTTATTTACATGTGAACAAAACAGAGATTGGAATGTGAGAGCCAATGACATATCTGAGGCTTCTGAAAATAATGGCTGATAGACACATATGAGAGAATAAGTCATAGGAACGTTGAAATTTAGAGCTGGAAGGGACCCTAGAAGCCATCTTGTCTAACCTGTAGTTGAATGAAAATTCCCTTTAAAACATATCCAGAAAGTGGTTTTCCAGCTGTCACTAAGCTAAAGATGGTCTGTGACACTGACATTTGTGATGGGTACTTTTCTTTGAGAAAAGTAGCTAATAGACAGCCCTAGACCCCAGGAGCTGTAATGAGGGCTGGGCAGCATCCAAACAATTTGCCTCTTCCATGCTGCGATATTGATTTTTTTGCAACACACTTCTCTAAGCTTGTGAGAGGATAGACAAAGGTGTTCTTTCTGACTTCTCTCCATTCTTGGTTTGGTCAGAGACTCAGAGAGTAGCTGTTTCTGACTTCATGGGAATAAATAACCAGAGGCAAGCCTATAGGCTGCCATCTAGCCAGACTCCCTCATTTTACAGATAAGGAAACTGAGGCCTCAAGAGGGAAATGAAGTGATTTGTCTAAGGTTATACAGGTAGGAAGCAGTAGAACCTAGGTCTTCTGACTCCTATTCAGAGTTCTTTCCTTCCAGATGAGAGGTGAAAAGATGAGTTTAGAAATCCTCATTCCTTTTGACATTTCTCACCAAAAAAGGATGAAGTAATTTTGGGGATGTAGGTGCTGGTGGTTGAATGGAAAGAGAAGAGAATGATTCCTTCTTTTTTTTTAAATTTTATAATATTTTATTTGATCATTTCCAAGCATTATTCATTAAAGACAAAGATCATTTTCTTTTCCTTCCAGCCCCCCACCCCCCATAGCCGATGCGTGATTCCACTGGGTATCACATGTGTTCTTGATTCGAACCCATTGCCATGTTGTTAGTATTTGCATTAGAGTGTTCGTTTAGAGTCTCTCCTCTGTCATGTCCCCTCAACCACCGTAGTCAGGCAGTTGCTTTTCCTCGGTGTTTCTACTCCCACAGTTTGTCCTCTGCTTATGAATAGTGTTTTTTCTCCTAGATCCCTGCAGATTGTTCAGGGACACTGCATTGCCACTAATGGAGAAGTCCATTACATTCAATTGTGCCACAGTATATCAGTCTCTGAGTACAATGTTCTCCTGGTTCTGCTCCTCTCGCTCTGCATCACTTCCTGGAGGTCGTTCTAGTCTCCATGGAATTCCTCCACTTTATTATTCCTTTTTGCACAATAGTATTCCATCACCAACATATACCACAATTTGTTCAGCCATTCCCCAATTGATGGGCATCCCCTCGTTTTCCAATTTTTGGCTACCACAAAGAGCGCAGCTATGAATATTCTTGTACAAGTCTTTTTCTCCATTATCTCTTTGGGGTACAAACCCAGCAGTGCTATGGCTGGATCAAAGGGTAGACATTCTTTTATCGCCCTTTGGGCATAGTTCCAAATTGCCCTCCAGAATGGCTGGATCAATTCACAACTCCACCAGCAATGAATTAGTGTCCCCACTTTGCCACATCCCCTCCAGCATTCATTACTTTCCTTTGCTGTCATGTTAGCCAATCTGCTAGGTGTGAGGTGATACCTCAGAGTTGTTTTGATTTGCATCTCTCTGATTATAAGAGATTTAGAGCACTTTTTCATGTGCTTATTAATAGTTTTGATTTCTTTGGTTGAAAACTGTCTATTCATGTCCCTTGCCCATTTATCAATTGGAGAATGGCTTGATTTTTTGTACAATTGATTTAGCTCTTTATAAATTTGAGTAATTAAACCTTTGTCAGAGGTTTTTGTTATGAAGATTGTTTCCCACTTTGTTGCTTCCCTTCTGATTTTAGTTACATTGGTTTTGTTTGTACAAAAGCTTTTTAGTTTGATGTAGTCGAAATTATTTATTTTACATTTTGTGATTCTTTCTATGTCTTGCTTGGTTTTAAAGCCTTTCCCCTCCCAAAGGTCTGACATGTATACTATTCTGTGTTTACCCATTTTACTTATGGTTTCCTTCTTTATGTTTAAGTCACTCACCCATTTTGAATTTATCTTGGTGTAGGGTGTGAGGTGTTGATCTATTCCTAGTCTCTCCCACACTGTCCTCCAATTTTCCCAGCAGTTTTTATCGAATAGTGGATTTTTGTCCCAAAAGCTGGGATCTTTGGGTTTATCGTATACTGTCTTGCTGAGGTCGCTTGCCCCCAGTCTATTGAGAATGATTCCTTCTTGATCAGTGTTGCACTTAACACAATTAACTTGCAGTGATTTAAAAAATCTACTCTAAAAACCTTGAATTGCCTTGGAGCAATTTGCCTCAGATGGAAGTCAAGTTTTACTCAGGGATTTTGAGAAGGTCTCTGCGAGAGCTTCTTTAAAAGGAAAGCTAAATAAAGGAAAGACAAAACTGCCTCATGAAAAAGTGAACAGATCATGCAGTGCTGGTGACATAAATATTGGCTGTATGAGGTATTTCTGGGATATAGAGGACCTCGAGTGGGAATAACAACTATAATGATAATAAAACAAATGACAGGTAGGGATGTCAAACACGTATTCAATGCTTACAATATTTTAGGTAATGACCTAAACTAAAGGGATACAAATACAAATAAATAAGAAAGTCCTTGCTCTGAAGGAAATTTTATTCCAATGGAGGAAGACAAGGAAGACAACATATGCTGGGAATCTAGGAAACAGTAGGGGGGGGGTGTGTGTGATTCCGAGCAAAATAAGCTGCAAGCTTACCTAGGAGACTTCATCATGGCACGGCCAAGATCAGTCAATCCACAGACATTTTTTAAACACCTTTTATGTTCCTGGCATAGTGCTGGAGTTCTGGGGGTATAAAAAGAGCTAAAAGACATTCCCTGCTTTCAAGGAACTTACAATCTAATGGGGAACAGTTTGCAAACAAATATCCACAAAGCAAGCTCTGTAGGGATAGGTAGGTGGCTCCGTGTATAGAGAGCCAGGCCTGGTAATGGGAGGTCCTGAATTCAAATGTGACCTCAGACATGTCCTAGCTGTGTAACCTGGGACAAGCCACTTAACCCAAATTGCCTAGCCTTTACAGCTTTTCTAACACTCAGCATTGATTCTAAAACAGAAGGAAAGGATTAAATAAACAAAGCAAGGTATGCAGGTATCCTTTCCACATCTCAACTTTCCCCATCACAGGTTTGATATATAGTATAAGAAATTACATGGGAATTTGGGGGGGGGGTTTGTGGAAGTCACAGATGAAACACAAAGGCCAGCAGGGGATGCAGAAAAAGCTTAGAAACTCAGAAATGCATTATTCATATAGTATTGTATAATATCAACATATTTTATTTTCAATATCACAACTATATACAATTTCTTTTTTTAAAGTTAAAATAAGCAAAAAGTCATAGTTTGTGAAAAGTACAAAAGTCAGCAGATGACACACAAAGGCTAGAAATCTACTTTTAGATTTGCTTCATTAAAAAATTCATATTTATTTGGTACTTTACACATTTTTTTCATAGAGTATTTTTACTTAATATTGACCTACATGTAGCCTGTGCCCAAATACTGAACTCAGATTTTATGATAAAGTACCATAAATATTCCATAAAAGAAAAACAAAAAATTCCAACTTCTCTGGTACAACATTGGGGGCAAGAATTTTTATATGGATTTTCCAGACTGAGGGGGCACCATGCCCCTAACCCCTTGGATATGGAAGGGATATATGAATATGGGATAAATAGGAAATGATTAATAGAGAAGAGGCACTAGAATTAAGAGGGGCTGGGGAAGGCTTCTTGTGGAAGGTGGAATTTTAGGTGAGATTTAAAGGAAGTCAGTGGTGACAGCAGAGAAGGGAGTGTGTTCCAGGCATGGTGGACAGTCAGGGAGAAGACTCAGACCAAGACACAGTCTTTGCAACAAGGAGACTGCCATTGAATCAGAGTATATATTGAGGAGTAAGGTATAAGAAGACTGGAAAGGCAGGAGTGAGCTAGTTTAGGAAGGTCTTTGAAAGTCAAACAGAGCATTTTGTATTTGTTCTTGGATGCAATTAAAAGCCACTGGGATTTATTGAATATGGTGGGGTGATATCAGGCCAACATTTTGGGCAAACCTTTTGAGTGGCTCAATGACAGATGAATTGGAGTAAGATGAGACTTGGGGAAGAGAGGCCCACCAGCTGAGTATTGCAATAATCAAGGTGATGGGTAATGAGAGCCTGCACTTAGAGAGGGCCTCAGATTTGGTGGGTCTGCTGCAATAGTATAGGAGGTGGATGAGGGATCTTGAATGAGCTCAGTGTCAGTGGGCATCAGTTCCTGAGTTTTTGAAATCTTCCCTTGGATTCTTGATGTCTTGGAGACAGCCAAAGTTGCTTTATCTTTGGTGCATAATTTCTCTAGTCTTCTATCTTGTTGCTCATATAACTGGTAGCTCTACCAATGATCTTTAAAAAACCCCTTACCTTCTGTTGCAGTATTGATTCTAAGGCAGAAGAGTAGCGAGGCCTAAGCAGTTGGGTTAAGTGACTTGTCCAAGTTCACACAGACAAGACTACTCTGAGGTCAGACTTGAACCCAGTTCCTCCCAACTCCAGGTCTGGTTCTCTATTCACTAAGCCACCTAGCTGCCAATCAATGATCTCTTAAAGGGCAAATCTAACTGCCTTTTCTCAATCTTCATCTTTCTGAGGGAGGCAGCTGGTGGCAAAGTAGATAAAGTGTTGTACTGGGAGTCAGGAAGATCTGAGTTCAAATCTGATCTTGGAGAGTAGCTGTGTGAACTTGGACAAATAACTTAACCTCTGTTTGCCTCAGATTCTCAACTGTAAGATGAGGATAATATCTGCATCTTAGTCACAGGGTCAATGTGATGATCAGATAGTATTTGCAAAAAACACAGCACAGTATTGCTTGTTTCCTTTCCTTTCCTTCTTGAACTCTCTGAGGCCTTGGAAATGGTTTTCCTTCCTTGCTACTGTTTTTCCTTTAGATTTTTGAGACAGTACCCCCAGTTCTCTTCCTACCTATTTGACGGCTCCTTCTCAGTCTCCTTTGCTTTGCTTTCCAGGTCATGCCCACTAACTGAGATTGTGCTACAGGGTTCTACCATAAGCCCTCTTCTCTTCTCTTCTCTTCTCTTCTCTTCTCTTCTCTTCTCTTCTCTTCTCTTCTCTTCTCTTCTCTTCTCTTCTCTTCTCTTCTCTTCTCTTCTCTTCTCTTCTCTTCTCTTCTCTTCTCTTCTCTTCTCTTCTCTTCTCTTCTCTTCTCTTCTCTTCTCTTCTCTTCTCTTCTCTTCTCTTCTCTTCTCTTCTCTTCTCTTCTCCCTCCATGTGATTTCATTGGCCCCCATATTGCGTAATCATGTGCTGATGATTCTTAAATCTATCTCTGCAGTCCTTACATTTCTACTGACTTAAGATTAATGAAGACATTAATCTTCAAATGTCTTTCAAATATTGTTTTTTTTTAAACCTTGACCTTGTCTCCTAGAATCAATATTGTGTACTTATTGCAAGGCAGAAGAGCAGTAAAGGCTAGGCAACTGTGGTTAAGTGAAATGCCCTGGGTCATACAACTAGGAAGTGCCTGAGGCCAGATTTGAACACAAGACTTCTCATCTCTGGGCCTGCCTATCAAACCACTGAGCCACTTAACTGTCCCCAATACATTGCCTTTCAGGTACCTCGAACTGAATATATTTTAGACATCTTAAATGCAACATGTCTGATACTGAACTCATTCTTTCCCCCATAATTCTTCCTCCTCCCTAACTTCTTTTTTGAAATTTTCCATGGTTACATGCTTTTATTTCTCTCCTTTCCTTGTTCCCTCCCCTCTACCCCACCCAGAGCCAGCAAGCAATTCCACTGGGTTGTACATGTGTTATCACTTGTTACCCATTTTCATATTATTTATTTTTGTAACAGAGCAATCTTTTAAAACCCAAACCCCAGATCATATATCCATACAAACAAGTGATAAATCATATGTTTTTCTTTTGTGTTTCTACTCCCACAGCAGCTAGCATTCTTTCTCCCATGTCCCTCAGCATTGTCCTGGATCATTGCATTGCTACTAGTAGCAAATTCAATTACAATTGATTGTTCCACAGTGTTTCAGTTTCTGTGTACAAATGTTTTCTTGGTTCTGTTCATTTTACTCTGCATCAGTTTGTGGAGGTCTTTTCAGTTCATATAGCAATCAAGCAGTTCATCATTCCTTATAGCACAATAGTTTTCCATCACCATCATATACCACAATTTGTTCAGCCATTCCCCAATAAAGGCACACCCCCTCATTTTCCATTTTTTTTTGCCGCCACAAAGAGTGTGGCTATGAATATTTTTGTACAATCCTTTTTTTATTATTTCTTTGGGGTACAAATCTAGTAGTGGTATTGTTGGATCAAAGGGTATGCACTCTTTTAAAGCCCTTTGGGCATAATTTTAAAATGCCTTTCAGAATTGTTGGATCAATTCACAACTCTACCAGCAATGCATTAGTGTTCCAACCCCTTCCTAACTTCTTACTACTGTTGGGGGCACCACCATCCTCCCAGTCCCCAAGGCTCACAACTTCAGCATCATCCTTGATTCCTCACTTTTTCTCGCCCCCCCCGACCCATTTCTTACCTCTTGCCATGTCCTATTGATTTTCCTTTTATAACATCTCTCCTATACCTCCTCCTCTTCTTTCTCTGATATTGCCACCATTCTGTATAGACCCTCTCTCTTTCAGGATTATTGCAATAGCTTGCTGGTGAGCCATCCTATCATATGTCTCTCTCCACTTCAGTCCATCCTCCATTCAATCATCAAAATGATTTTCCTAAAACACTATGACCCTATTATGTAATCTCCATACTTAAGTTATAATCCCTCCCTATCACCCCCCAGGATCAAATATAAAATCTTTTGCTCAAAGCCGTTCACAATCTACCTTTCCAACCTTTCTCATCTTTTTCCATCTCATATCCTTCCATCCCAAAGTTTGTGATCTGATGACACTTTCCTTTCTGTTTCTCAAACAAGATATTCAATCTTGCTTGCGGCATTTTCAAAGCATAAAAATGCTCCAGGTATTTTCACAGGTTGTTTTTCATGCATGAAATGCTTTCCCTCATCATCACTCCTGGCTTCTCTGGCTTCCTTTAAGTCTCATCTAAAAACCTACCTTTTTATAGTAATTACAAAATTTTAAATAGGTTTCCACACAAATTTTCTGAAGTTATATGATCCAAATTGTTTCTTTCCCTCCCCTCTCCTAGAGCTGGTAAGCAATTCAGTCATATACATGTATTATTATGCAAAACATATTTTCATATTATTCATTTTTGTAAGTGAATAATCTTACAAAACCAAAACTCCAAAACATATAAACAAGTGACCAATCTGCATTTCTACTCCAACAGTTCTTTCTCTGCAGCTGGGTAGCATTCTTTTTCGTAAGTCCGTCAGAATTTATCTGGATCATTGTTTTGCTGTTAGTGGCAAGTCTATCATATTGAAACATTCCACAATGCTGCTACTGTATGTAATGTTTTCCTGGTTCTGCTTATCTCACTCCACATCTGTTTATGTAAGTCTTTCCAGCTCTTTCTGAAACCATCCTGTTCATCATTCCTTATAGCACAATAGTGTTTCATCATCTTCATATAGACCACAATTTGTTTACTACCCATTTGGGGGAAATCCCTTTAGTTTCCAATGATTTGCCACCACAAAAAAGAGCAGCTATGAATATTTTTGGACATTTTCCATTAAAAAAATATCTTTGGGATACAGACCTAGTAGTGTTATTACTGGATCAAGGGATATGGATTGTTTTATAGTCTTTTGGGCATAATTCCATATTGCTCTCCAGAATGGTTCACAACTCCACCAACAATGCATTAGTGTCCCAATTTTTCCCATATCCCCTCCACTATTTATAATTTTCCTTTACTATCATATTAGTCAATCTGATAGCTGTGAGGAGGTACCTCAGAATTGTTTTACTTTGCATTTCTCTAATCAAAAGTGATTTAGAACATTTTTTCATATGATTATTGATAGTTTGATTTCTTTAACTGAAAACTTATTCATATCCTTTGACTATCAATCAGGAATGACTTGGATTCTTATAAATTTGGCCTAGTTCTTTGCATATTTGAGAAATAGACCTTTATCAGAGAAATTTGTTAGATTTTTTTTGCAGTTTTTCCCCCTTCTAATCTTGGTTTCATTGGTTTTGTGTGTATAAAACCTTTTAAAATTTCATATAATCAAAATTATTCATTTTACATCATCTAGTGTTCTCTATCTCTTGTTTGGTCATAAATTCTTCCCTTTTCCATAGATCTGACAGGTAAACTATTCTATGTTCCCCTAATTTACTTATAATATCACTCTTTAAATTTAAATCATATACCCATTTTGACTTTATCTTGACATAGGGTATGAGATATTGATCTACATCTAATTTTTGCCATACAATTTTCCAATTTTCCTACCAGTTTTTGTCAAATAGTGAGTTCTTATCCCAAAAGTTGGGACCCTTGGATTTATCGAATACCAGATTGCTGAGGTCATTGAGCCCCCCCTGCCCCCAAGTCTATTCCATTGATTTTCACTTCTATTTCTTAGCATATACTAGATTGTTTTGGTGATTACTGCTTTATAGACCAGTTTAAGATCTGGTACCACTAGGCTATCATCCTTCACATTTTTCCCATTAGTTCCCTTGATATTATTGACCTTTTTTCTTTCAGATAAATTTTGTTATTATTTTTTCTAGTTCTATAAAACAATTATTTGATAGTTTGATTGGTCTGAATAAATAAATTAATTTAGGTAAGATTGCCATTTTTATTATATTAGCTTGGTCTACCCATGAGCAATCAATATTTTTCTAATTGTTTAGATCTAATTTTATTTGTGTGAAATGTGTTTTATAATTGAGTTCATATAATTCCTGGGTTCGTCTTGGCAAGTAGATTTCCAAGTATTTTATATTGTATAGGGTGGTTTAAAATGGAGTTTCCCCCCCAATTCTTGCTGCTGGGTTTTGTTGGAAATAAAATCCTACCTTTTATAGGAAGCCTTTCCCTGACCCTCTTCATTCCAGTGCCTTTCTTCTGTTGATCATTTCCTGTCTGTCCTTCATTTGGCGTGTTTGTATAGACCTGTTTACATGTTATCTCTCCTTTCAGGTTGGGACTAAGGACAGGGACTGGCTTTTGCCTTTCCCCAACACTAGCATCATGCCTGCCACACAGTAGTGGCTTAGTAAATGTTTATTGACTCTTTGCCACGCACATATTAAGCTCTGGCATCTACAGTGAGTGGACAAATGTGGAGTCAGCACAAAGTGGCCACCCTTTTCATCTTTACCAGGAGGCTCAGCTTGCATTTAACAGTGGCATTATAGAGTAGGCTACCGATTTAGGTTTTGAAGGCAAACCATTGGGTGACAGACAGTACCTTTGTCCCTGTGGGCAAAGCATCTTTGTAGTGGATCTAGGTGGAAAAGAAAATTAGTATTGGAGTGATTCCCATCTCTGAAAGCTGATATTCAAAGGGAAAGGCTGCTAGTTGCTTCATTTTGATGGGAAGCAGCAAAAGGGCTTTGCTCAGACATTTCTGATCAAAGCCGAGGTCTTCTGTGGTGACATCCAGCTGTGCACTTGGCTGAGGCTTGTTCTTGGTCTCTGGGTCTAATCAGGGCCAATGCAGTGAAACTACACACTTAGTTGCAAGAGGAAATTAGCCCTGTTACTGGTAGAAAAAGGAAAGAAAATACATCTCCAGTTGATTTTTGTCTTGGACAGCGCTCACTGAATCCTTGGTACTCTTCCTGAACCTTTCCATTGGCTGCTGCTCCTTTCAATGGCATCTAGCGGGACAATACAAGCCATTTGAGAGGGGAAACTTCCTCAGATGATACATTTTGTTATCGAGTCCAGTTGAATCCAATCCAACAAGTCTTTATTAATTGGCTAGCATGGGCAAGGCTATTTGTTAGGTGCTGGGGATACAAAGACATCATGAAAAATAGTCTCTGTCCTTGAGACCCTTATGTTTTACTGAGAGATTTGACACGTTGGCACCTATTACCACCCAGTGCCAACAATGTGATTAGGCAACTAAAAATGCTAATATGATTTTAGGCTTCATTAAGGGAAGCACAACATCCAGAAGGAGGAAGAGGATAGTCCCATGATGCTTTGTGCCAGACTGATGATTTCTTGAGTGTTGAGTTTTATTCTGCGTTGCCATATTTTACAGAGCATATTAATTAGGGGGATAGTGACTGGAGGGAGTTATTAGCATAATGAGTGACCTTGATTTCATAACATAGGAGGATCAGTTGAAGCAACTGGAGATGTTTATTCTGGAGAAAAGCAGACTTAGACGGATCATGCTAACTCTTTTCAAACATTTGAAAGCTGGTATTATAGAAGAGAGAAAAGCCCTATAGGGCAGAACTAAATGAGGAAAGGATGGACATTTTGAAGATTCAGATTTTGGCTTCATCTAAACATAAACTTCCTCACCAGTAGATCTCTTTGAAAACAGAACAGGTTGCCTCAGGAAGTAGTGAACCCTCTGTTGGAGGTCTGCAAGTTAAGGCTGGATGATCACCACTTGGGAATGCTATAAAAGGCTTCTCCTTTAATTATGGGATGGATTAGATCCTCCATAGGTTACTTCCAACTCTCAGACTCTATTGATGCTGTGGTGCCTAAAGTATGCATTAATCGATCCATCACCCTTCAATTCTGAAATGTATATGTGTTGTATATTGCCAGAATAAATAATATTTTCTTCAAAATATTGTATGCCAAGCACTGAGGAAACAAAGGGAAGAATGAAGCAGCCCCCACCTTTGAGACATTAACATTCTGTTGGCATAGATAAAAGTAGACTTATATAATTATATACAAGACACATACAGAAGAAACACAATCTAATTAGTGAGGGAGGGATCTAGTAGTTATTGGGATCAAAAAAAAGTTTCTTTTAGAATTTGGTGCTTGAGGACAAGGACAAACTGGGTACCCTACAGAGAATGGCTTAGATTTAGAGAACAATCCAATGATCTTGATAATAAATCCAAAGATTTTGGAAATCATTGGAATTCATTCATTTACCAAAAAATACAAGAAGGAACAATGTTAGGAACAAGCTTAGCATCCACTTCATTTAGGACTTTAGCTTTAGTGGGCTACGCACATTGTTCCTAGATTTTGACCCACCAATGGGCCTGGAAGCTCATGGTTTTGCTATCTTTTTTTAAAACCCTGATCTTCTCTCTTAGAATCAATACTGGGGGTTAAGTGACTTGCCCAGGGTCACACAGGTAGTGATATGAGCATGGTACCCCCATAAACTCAGGCAAACTATTATCAGGAAAATTCCTTTGCTCCCTTACATCCTCCTGACTCCTAGCCTAAAACATCTGATGACCCCTACAGGACCCTACCTCCTTTTATCCTCCTTTAGATTTAAGATGGTCAGAGAGATGCACTTCCAGGCTACACCTTGATTCTGTCAGGGTACATCTCGAACATCTGTCTGTTCTGTAAAACTAAGGAATCTTTTATGAGGGTCATTCCCTATGTCTCCAGGCAGACCCCAGTCAGATGACCCCCCCAACCCTCCAGCCATGGAATGCCTGAGTGGCTACCACTCTAGAGTTACGTCCACACCATGACACAACATTGATTGTAAGAGTATAAAACCCCCAGAATTGATGGGCTCTGGGACCAGCTTTCCATCTTGCTGTTCCATTTGTACTATCCTCCTGGCCATTCTCAACATTGCTTTCTAAATTAATATTTTTCTCTTTTTATTTTTAAGCTAAGTTTTGAAGTCTTGCATTCTTGCTAAAAGGTATCCTTCCCAAACTCCAGTGGTGGACCTTTTTACCCCCACAATAGTAGGAAGTATCTGAGGACAGATTTGAACTCAGGACTTCCCATCTCCAGACCTGGCTCTCAATCCAGTGCCTCAGTTGGCTTTGCTATTTTGAAAGTCTTTGGTGTTTAACTTCATGTATTCCTAGCTCACTGATCAATGCCAATAATGGTATTTGAAAGCTGAGCAGGACCTGATAGCGGGGCCAGTGGTGTTGCAGCTGTGGTCTCATTAGGTTTTGTAGTTTGCTTGCCAGACAGCCCAAGTTCTAGTCTGTTGGGTAAGGAAAACACCATTTGTTTCAGGATGTCTGAATGTCTAGAAAAGTGCCAAATGATCCATCAGGTACATAATGCTCCTAAAAAAAAAAACTGCTGAAATATGTATTTACTCAATAGGCTGGAATGTCTTTGAGGAGCTGAGTTTCCCTCTTCTTGAGTAAATGCACATTTGTCAGAAAAAATGCAGGGGTTATATTAAAGTTGTGCTGAACCCTAGGGGAAACGAGGCATGCTTCATGAGAGAATGGCTGCTTTTATGTGCACGTGCATAAGGACCTAGGGAGGTGGTATAAAAGAAGTAGAAGAGCTAAGAGAAAAATCAGGAAGTAACGATCATGGAGTTTAATTTTTTAAAAGCTTTTACTGGATGCTACTATCATAGAATCATAAGTCCAGATTTAGAAGGGTAGTGAATAAAGAATTGCACCTGGAGTCTGAGTTCAAATCCAGCTGTACATATTCCCTGGCTGTGTAACTCATGGCAGGTTACTTACCTTCTGTCAGCTTCAGCTTCCTCGTTAGCAAAATAGAATTCTTCTTCCAGGGTTGTGATGAGACTGAAATATTTGTAAAGGGCTTCAGAAATTTGTTGTGTAAATGCTAGCTAGCTAGATAACTCAGAGACCATCTAGACCTATCCATTCATTTTACCAATGATGAAATTGGTCCCAGAGGGTTCATTGACTTGTTACAGAAGAAATGGGATTTGAATCCACCTCTTCCAACTCTAGAGTCCTTCATCATTCCTTTACTATATTATTTCCATCTTTATTTGGTATTGTATATTTTAGTTAAGAGTTTTATCTCTATACTTTTGAAAGCCTCTGTTCTAAAGAAAGATAGACAAAGGTGGGGGAGTGTCACTGGACTGAAAACTTATTCCAAATTAAGTTTTTATTAATGATCTACATAAAGGCATGGATAATATAATTGTCAAATTTGCAGATCACACATTTAGATGACTCCAGGATCCAAAAAGGTCTTGACTATGAGATGAATCTAATTAGATGAAATTTAATAGAGATGAATGCAATGTTTTAATTGAGGGCTAGAATTACAATATTGTGGAGAGATGGGTAGTCTAGGGGGGAAAGATCATTATGAATTATAAGTATGTCATGGTAGCCACAAATACTGATGTTATCTTGGGCAGTAGCAATAGAGACAGTGAGGCTTGAAGGAACTGCTCTGCTCTATCCTGCTCAGACCTCCTCTGAAGTATCATTTATAACTCTGGGTATGGAATTTTAGAAGAGTCATAGAAGAGAGAGTGTGCATCCCAAAGAAGTGCTCAAAGAAGGAAGGAGCCTCAGTGTCTTTATTTGTATCTGGGAAAATAATATCTGTATCTGTCTCGTGGAATCATTGTTCCACTCAGGGTAACACATGTAATGTTCTTGGAAAATTATTAAATACTACATTATTATCAATTATTCTTGTTAAAATGTATTAGAATAATAGCTCTTCAAGCTGGAAGGGGATCCAGAGACCATCTAATCCAAGACCCTTAAGAGCAAGCTGAAATTGGGGGTGGTTTTGTAACTTGTTCATAGTTGGGATTTGAACCTAGCCCTTTTGTCTGTCAGTTTATAACTTCTTTTTTTCAATGAGACTTTACACAATTTGAAATATTTTGATGTAAAATTATAACATTTGTCAGTCTTATCTCTAGTCAATTATTCTTTATTTTATCTAGAATCCTTGGCACGTGGTAGTGTGAATTGAGCCCTAACAGAGCTTTCCTTGCATCTTGCTTCTCTCATCCTGGGATCAACATTCCAGAATGAACTTCAGGGAGAATCCATGGCTATCCTACACATTTCCATAAAAGTTATAATCATTTGAGAGGTGGATAGGAAAGGCGATACCATAGGAAGGTTCTGGGAGTGATAGTCTGGGAGAGATCAGTTGTACTGAGACAGGAGAAAGTCTATCCTGATCATCCTTGACTTTTCCCCTCTGCCATTTCTTGGGGCTTACCACCCTCCAGATCCCATAGGATTGTAGCCCAAAGAAAACAGTGAAGTTCGAGAGTGGCAGTTTCTGGATTATTTGGGGGAGGTACTAAGAGGCCTGGGACAATGTTAGTGTTTGGGACAAATTCATTCCTAACTTGTCCCAGTTATGGCTAGTTATGGCCTTCTTAACTGGAGGACAACTTAGGGAAATTAGGAGCAAAGCCACTAAAATTGCTCATATGTGAGGAAAATTAATCTTATGATGTATAATTTGATAATCACTGCTGTTTTGTAATCTATCCCATTTCCTATTTTGCCAAATTCCATTTTGCAGGCTAGCTCAAAAGATAATCTCTCCCTAATGGGAATACTCTTAGCCTTGGGGTATTTTCTAGCTAACCAGTTTGAAGTGGGACCTTGTTTTATTTATAAGTGAACAAAGAACCTGCTTGGAATGGGCCCCTTCCTGTAGGAAAGCTCTTCTATCCTTGCCTCCCTGTCAGTGAGAGGTGACTTGGTCTCCAAGGGGAAGGCTGCGTTGGAGCTCCTGATTGGAGTGTCTCTGAATTTCTGATCAAAATTACTAGAGGCAGCAGAGGTCCGCCATGCTGTTATAGACTACACTTGTGTTCTGCAGGCTATCCTGAGGATTACTCTAGACTTAAAGGAGGAAGTCATAGGGAGGAGCTGAAATAACTCAACCCTCCTTCTCATGAAAATATTGACCTACTGGGACTGTCTTACCTTTGCTGAGATGTATGGGATGTTCAAGGAAGACTCATACCTCTGATGGCAGGACTGTTTCCTCTTTCGGTGTCTACCCACCATCAAGTTCTCATAGTAATTCCAAGAAGATATAGCATGCACAGAATCCATATCCCAATAAACTGGCTCAGCAGATGGCTAAACCAGGTTGAGAGTAATGACTAGGCCACAAACCTATTGGTCAATTAGGGGAATATTTACCACAAGAGTGTGAAGAATTTTTTTGGTGGAGGGTGTTGATATGAACAATTCATTTCAATGGTTATGAAGATGGCCAAAATAGGTATTGTGGAGTGCTTAGAATTTAGTTTAGACATCGAAGATGCCAAAGTCATTCTTTGTATCTGAGCCATCACCAGTTGTTGTGACTTGTGTCTTGCCACTGGACTTTGATGACTCTGGAAGAGAGAGTAAGGCTGATGACTTTGTTCAATTCTGTCTCCCTTACATCCAATTCACTCATAAGTCAAGACACTCCTTTATGATGGTGTTGATATTTATAAATGAGGGATAGACAATAGCAGCAACAACAACCTTTGACATGGGAGGTCCACATGATATACGGTCAGGTCAATCATAAGGAAGACACACATAGGTTTAAGTACCCTCCTTGCCTTCACATGGGGTCTTTTGGTCACTGAGAAATGCTATTGTTGCAATTTATTGGTTACTACTACCCCAACTAATAAATCAATCATCCTCCCTGGCTTTGTTGAAGTGGCCAGAGGAGTCTATTTTATTAACATCTACATGCATCACTGTTTATAAACTATAATCTTGCCCTGGAAAAAATTGTGCCTCAGTTTGCCTCAGTGCCATTTTACTTACTACATATCAGAGTAGGTGACTTTGAAAACCCAATACAAAACTAGTATAGTTTATAAGAAAGAGTATTTTATTCTACCCTGGAAACTATTTTATCCAAGTGTTTATACTATTAACTTCTGTAGACACGAATAAACTATCCTTAGGTTTCCAATGACCTATAATGCTTTGTAGTTTATAAAATCCCTTTTCTACCATCAACCTTTTTTCTCTTTGGTGTTTCCCTTCATCATATTTATTTTGATTTTTCTTGACTTCATCAATCCATGAATCCATTGCCAATGAGGAATATTTTATCTTCTTTCTTGGCTCTTGGTATTTGATTATCTTAAATGTAGCCACTGCTCCAAGTTTCTTTATGTCAGATCAGTACTCAAAATACAAAATATCTTGAGCAGGAGAGGACCTTCACTGCCACCCACAACAACCTCCTAATTTTATAGATGAAGAAATTGAAATCCAGAGGCCCTAAGCTCTTGCTCCAGGACCTACCAGTAATGAAAGACTTGGGATGTTGTCCTAGTCTTCTGACTCCAAAGTTGGTAGTCTTTTTCACTATACTATGTTCTGCCACATTGCTTTAATTGTCTTATTCCTTTATTTTGATGCTTACACCAAGGATGTCAAATCCTAACTATGTGAATCTAGGCTAAAAAACTTTGTTCTTACTGTTTTCCCAATGAGACATGATTAATAAAGTATCATGAAGAATTAGGGAAAATGATATTGTACACAAAATAAGAGGAAATATATTTTTGCAGAGACAAATCATGGCAAACATTAGTTAGTATGACTTTAGATCCAAGGATCCCTACTAATTGAGTGCAATTAATTTCCAAGTGGAAGCTGCCATGCTTTTTTGGAAACTTACACAGAACTTGAGACATAAACTCCAAATTACAACATGAAAAGCCACCTGTCAAGCAGAGAAACTAAAAAAATCTTCCACATATTAAACCAAAAAAAGTGCAAATACTTCACAAATCAAAAGAGAAAAGACAATTGAGGAGGAGTCCCCCATTGACAGAAAAATACCAGCTTCTTTTGATGGCAGAAAAACACAACTAAAGATTGAATTATGGATATTTTTTTGTGTGTAGGCAATTGAGATTATATTTTAAACTCCTGTCAAGTAAAAAAAAATTTCCACTTCATTTGTCTTCTTTTCTGCCTGTTAGTTTTCTTGATGAGCCATAGTTTGCCCCGCAAGATGTGCAAATGACCTTCATGTGAATTATAAGCAAAGTCATAGGAAAGGGTATGAAATAGTAGCAAGGAGAATTATCTTTGGGTAAAGCTTTCAGAGAAGGCTCCCCATACTTTTTGAAATGCTGTTCACTTCAAGAGATGCAGTCCAAGATAGTGGATTGTGTGCTATACCCATAGTACACGGCACATATATGTATACCATGTGTACATGCACAACACACACGTGTATACCATATATACATGCCACACATGTATTACATACCATGCACATATGTGCTACACACATATAGTATATATAAGGTATATATCATAGAAAATATATGTATATTATATAATACAATATATATACCATATATGTATATTTTATGTGTTCTCTATATATGCTGTAACCTTTATGTACATATGAATGTGTATGTATTTCTTTACTATTTTCATGATTGTCACTTCAGTGAGATGAATAAACCATTGAGGACTTGAACCCAGGTAGTATTGCTTTGGGCAAGAAATGGAATCAAGAAAACTCTGTAATGGTTTTTGGAGGTACCTGGGTGTTGGTATGCGAAGAGGAGACATGATAAGGACTGTGATGTGAAGGCCAGGGACAAAGATTCCAGAACAGACTGTGTGGTATGGTGGAGAAAGAATTGGATTTAGAACCAGAGGTCTGGGTTAAAGTCACTCAGTTGCTGGCCATGGTGCTATATCCTTATAATCCTTTTTTTTTTTTTCTGTTCAAGGATATGGTGGTGTTTTAATGTGTCTCAGTTCAAATATTTTTTTAAATTATATTTTATTTGATTATTTCCAAGCATTATTCATTAAAGACATAGATCATTTTCTTTTCCTCCCCCCCCACCCCCAACCCCCATAGCCGACACGTAAATCCACTGGGCATTACATGTTTTCTTGATTTGAACCCATTGCTATGTTGATAATATTTGCATTAGAGTGTTCATTTAGAGTCTCCCCTCTGTCATGTCCCCTCAACTGCTGTATTCAGGCAGTTGCTTTTCCTTGGTGTTTCCACTCCCATAGTTTATCCTTTGCTTATGAATCGTGTTTTTTTCTCCTAGATCCCTGCAAATTGTTCAGGGACATTACACCGCCATTAATGGAGACATCCATTATGTTTGATTATACCACAGTGTATTAGTCTCTGTGTACAATGTTCTCCTGGTTCTGCTCCTCTTGCTCTGCATCACTTCCTGGAGGTTGTTCCAGTCTCCATGGAACTTCTCCACTTTATTATTCCTTTTAGCACAATAGTATTCCATCACCAACATATACCACAATTTGTTCAGCCATTCCCCAATTGATGGGCATCCCCTCGTTTTCCAGTTTTTGGCGACCACAAAGAGCGCAGCTATGAATATTTTTGTACAAGTCTTTTTGTCCATTATCTCTTTGGGGTACAGTCCCAGCAGTGCTATGGCTGGATCAAAGGGTAGACATTCTTTTATCACCCTTTGGGCATAGTTCCAAATTGCCCTCCAGAATGGTTGGATCAGTTCACAACTCCACCAGCAATGAATTAATGTCCCTACTTTGCCACATCCCCTCCAGCATTCATTACTTTCCTTTGCTGTTATGTTAGCCAATCTGCTGGGTGTGAGGTGATACCTCAGAGTTGTTTTGATTTGCATCTCTCTGATTCTTATAATCCTTTTTTATGAGAGGCTGAAGTTGGTGGATTTCTTAAGCTTGGGAATTCTGAGCTTCTGTGAGATAAAAGCAGATTAGATATCCATAATGATTCTGGCATCAATATGTTGAGATACTGTAATTGAGGAGAGCATCAGGCCACCTAAGGGGGGCATATCAGTTCAAGTTTGAAATGAAGCTGGTCAAAGATCCTGCACCAATCAGTAGTGGGTAGTCACTGTGATTCCATCCTGGATGAGCCAGGGATTCCTTGTCTCAAAAAAAATCTAGTTTGTCATCATTACCCCTGTGCCCTTGTGAGTCACATCTGTATGGGTTTCATTTTCTTATGAAAAATCATCTCTGATGTCCCTTTCAACTCTCAATCTGAGACTCTAAGGCCTGAAGGAAAGTATAGATTTGAGGTAAGAGAAAACTTTCCCAATATTAGACCTATCCAGAAGCTAAATGGGTTACTTTGGAAAGTGTGGGGTCCCCCTTCAATGTAAGTCCTTAAGAAAAAGCAAGAAGTTCACTTGTCCCTTGTCACTTGCCACTTGTAGATGAGATTCTTGTTCAGGTCTGACTTAGACTCTGCTCATTCAGCCCCATTCTGATTTTGATATTCTGTGAATATTTGGTGCTAGCAGATTCCAAACTCAGAAGAAGAAAATCACAGCTGAAAATATCTTGGATTTGGAGTCAGGATCTGGATTGAAATTCCAGCTCTGCTATTTTTAATTTATTTGACTATGAACAAATCACTTCATTCTTTGGGCTTTCTTTTCCTTCTAAGTAAAATGAAAGTGTTGGAGTCTATGGTTTTTTTTTTATTCCTTTCTACCTTTAAATTTAGGATCTTCTCTTTGGGTGTCACAGATGTATTATTGCTGGCATCTTAGCACATAGTAAGCCTTATGGAATGATTCTTGATTGATTGATCTTCATATGGGAGATCATAGTTGAAAGAGACTTTGTAGTATTGACTTAGGGGATCATGATGCCATGCCTGCTGTTTATAACTGTTTGCCCTTTTTCCAAGGTCCCTTTTGAAACTGGAATGTTCACAATTTAAAAATTGGATAGAATTCCCTTTAATAGTGATACCAATCATTTGCACATTTTTAGCAGTAATAAGAACAGGAAAGTGGACTTGTGATTTAATTGGTATGAAATTCCTACTGTGGAAATTCCCTTTGCCAATGCAGATTGGCAACATGCTCATAACTTGTTAGAGATTAGCCTGAGCACTGAGAATGAAGAAACCTCATCAGGGTGATGAAGCCAACATGTGGCAGAGGAAAGGCTTGAATGTGACTTCTCCTGATGATGTAGTCAGCTCCCTGCCCACTATGCTCTGGTGCCCTTGGACATGAACATTATTGACAGGGAATACAGTTTTTGTTGATTCTTTTCTTGCTTCAAACCAAATTCTTTCATAATACCTGCCAAAAATGGAGTCCACTGTTATGTGAACTCATATAGAACAAGCAATTATAATTCAAAGATAATCAAAACATCATCAACAAACAGACCATTTTTGAGGCATTAATTTCAGCTTCTACTACAAACTTTATTTCCTCTGATCTGAAGTGCCAACAAGTAATAAAATGGACTTATTTATTTTATTTGTCCAACTTGCCCTTTGGAATGATTCTAGTAAATGACTAAAAGCTGGACAGCTACGTGAAAAACAGAAACCAAAGATGCAGATTAGAAATTGACAGCTGAAAGGTTCAATGACCTAATTTGCCTGCCTCATTTTATAGGAAAGAAAACTGAGGCTTGGGGCTAGGGAGTGAATGCTCAAGGCCATAGTTAGTACTTGAACTCATGTTCTCTGGCCTCCAAACCCAATGTCCATAAGATGATAGATTAAGAACTAGAAGGGATCTCGTGTGTGCTTAATCTAACCTCATTATACAGATGTGGAAACTGAGGCCCTGAAAAGGGAAATAATTCGCTTTGGGTCACACAATTAGCAGAGTTAGGACTTGAGCCCAAGTCTTGTGATTCCAAAAGTTTTCATCTGTATTCCGATTCAAATTTCAGTTATACTAATGCCTCTCTAGTACAGGCTAATCAGTTTCCTGGGTTGTTCCTTGGTTATCCTCCTACATGCGTAGAAGATTCCAAAATGTCCCTTAAAATCACAAAAGTGTAATTCCTACAGAGAAAAATTCTCTCTCTGAAATAGTTATTTTTATCTAATCCTGCCTGATTAAATCAATAAACCTTCACTGAGTGCTTAGTATGTACTAGACGTTCTAGGTAGCACCAAGATATGGAACTCTGAGTCTCTAGCTTCAGAGCGGGGACTGTGTGTATGTGTGTGTGTGTGTGTGTGTGTGTGTGTGTGTGTGTGTGTGTGTGTGTGTGTGTGTGTGTGTGATTGAGGGGAGGTGAGAGGGTGGTGGAAGGAAAGATAGTAGACTTAAGAGCTAGGTGACCTGGAATTCTGGCTTAGCCACTTAATTATTGTGTAACCAAAAGTAACCAATCAATTATTCAAATGCCATTCATCAAGGGTTTACTATATTCTAGACTCTGTGCTAAGCTCTGGAGAGGCAAAGAAAAGTAAAAAAAAAACATTCTTTGCCCTTAAGAAGCTCACATTCTTTTTTTTTACAACCCTTACCTTCTGTCTTGGAGTCAATAGTATATTGGCTCCAAGGCAGAAGAGTGGTAAGGGCTAGACAATGGGGGTCAAGTGACTTGTCCAGGGTCACACAGCTAGGAAGTGTTTGAGGCCAGATTTGAACCTAGGACCTCCTGTCTGTAGGCCTAGCTCTCAATCCACTGAGCTACCCAGCTGCCCCCAAGAAGCTCACAATATAATAGAAAATACAACATAAAAATACCTTATACATGCACGATATGTACAGAGTAGATGAAAGGTAATCTCTGAAGAGTAGGTGCTGCTAATAGGCAAAATCTTGTCTATTTATACCTCAGTTTCCTTTTCTGTAAAATGAGGGTTTTGGACTAGATGATTGCTGAGGTCTCTTCTGGCTTTGAAATTGTCCATATATATATATGAAGAAAGCTAATAGGTTGAGGTAGATTGTGATTGTCTCTCTCTGTTTTGCCATGGTTTTTGTCATAAATGGTACACTATATTAGTTGTGGGCCCCATAGTTTAGGAATGACCTTGATAATTAGGAGAACATTCTGAGGAAGAGAACCCAGCTGGAGAACACCTTGAAAACATGTCATTGAGGATTGATTGGAGGAATTGAGGATGTTCAGCCTGGGAAACTCACTCCTCTCTAAGCTGCCCTCCAGACTGTTTCATCATGTACCAGAAACTTCTTCATTCTTGTAGCTCACTCCCATTCTGGAATTCCCTCACTGGAAATATCCTTCAACTCTGCAGCCTTGCTCCATTTAAGGAAGGTACACAGGCCTTCTCTCGGTGGCTCTCCAGACTTTCTCTACTATGCCCTATTGCTAGACATCTTTGTCTCATTTTTTTCTCCACCTGTTTGTTTTTTAGCTTTCTTTTTTTGTGTTGCTTTAGAACGTAAGCACCATGGGGGCAAGCCTGGTCTGCTCTTATTTGTTTTCCTAGAGCTTGGCACAATGCCCGACACATCATAAATGTTCTAGCAATGTTTTCTCACTGATATCTGAAGAAGAGAACAGCCCCAAATGCTGTGTTAGGTCATTTGAAAGACTGTCATGGAGAAGAAAAATTAAATTCATTCTGTTTGACCCCAGGTGAAAGAACCAAGGACAAAGCATAGAAAGTGCAAAGAAATGAATTCAGCCTTGATGTCAAGAAAGACTCTGTAGTAATGAGAGATGGCCAAAAGTGGAATAGGAGGTAGTAGATCACCCCCTAGATAAGCAGAAGCAGGCAGGGTGACTTCTTATCAGAGATATTGTAGCAGAAATTCTTGTTAAGGTATTATTGCATTAAATGTTCCTGAGATTCCTTCCAGTTCTTATAGTATGTGATTTTTAGTGCTAAATCTAAGGCTCCTGTTTCTTTCTTTTTATTTTAAACCCTTACCTTCCATCTTGGAATCAATACTATGTATTGGTTCCAAGGCAGAAGAGTGATAAGGGCTAGGCAATGGGGGTTAAATGACTTAACCAGGGTCACCCAGCTGGGAAGTGTCTGAGGCCAGATTTGAACCTAGTACCTCCCATCTCTAGGCCTGGCTCTCAATCCACTGAGCTACCCAGCTGCCCCCTAAGGCTCTTGTTTCTATTCCATAAAGATGACCATCTGTACTCTACTGGCCTTGGGGGAATGCTGGGTTGAAAATAGCTTCTTTTTTTGGTGCCAGATGAGAAAAGAAAGGTCTGTCCTTTTCTGGTGGCTCCTAGATAGCATTGGCTATGCCCCAGTAGGGACACTCCCCCTTTCCCCTTCCCAGTGATCCTTTGGTCAAGAATAGCCTCTGGCCAATGTGAAGTGAGTCTTTGGAGGACAGAAAGGCTGGCCCTTGACTAAACACTACTTTGTACTTCATCCTGTCATCTGGCTTACTAAATATGTTTGAAAAGCGTTTTACTTTGCTAGCTGGTCTGCAAGCTAGGACTCCCAGTAGTCTGCCAGTGATCTCCTGGCCTCCTTATTTGTAATAATGGAATATTGCAAACAACTGTTGTGCTCAATGGCATGAAAATGATGGGAGAACTTATGGTAGATGAAGTTCATGGCAAGCTGTTGTGTCATAAAAATGACAAATATGATGAATGCAAAGAATCATGGAAAGACTTAGAGGAAATGGTGCCAAGGAAGGTCAGCAAAATGAGAACACTGGCTGCAGCTGTATAACACAAAACCAACAAAGGCAATGCAACTTGATAGTTTTCCAGTGGATTCAAGAGGCAACACAGAACTAGTCAATTTTTGTTATTCTCATTTTTTTCAAATTTACTTCTGTTGCTATTTTCCAAAAAATATTTCTCCAGTATTTTGGAGGACATGGATAGGGTAGCCATGGACAGGTTGCAGGCTGCATTTTGAAAGGAACTCCCATTTCAATGAGATTATGGATCCATTGGAGCATTTGCATGAATCACAATATAAATGGTGGCATTCGAGGGTTTCATTTTTAGCACATGACTGCATATTTTATTAGATGATTTATTTGTATTTGTCAAGAAGACCACTAGTGGCTTTGCAAAAAACTAAAGTCTTCTTCTGGGGCTCTTTTATGATAGATGATCTTGCTTTCTTGAAGGCTATGCTAGTAGATCTAAGGCTCTGGCAGGTTCTCTTGCACAAAAAAGGCTTCTGGTGTGGACACAATGACCAGACACAAGTCTGGTCTACTAAGCCATGGAAGAGTTAGGTGCTATGCTAAGACTGCAAGTATTTATTAAGCACCTAGCATGTGTCAGGCACTGTGTTAAGTGCTGGAAGAAAAAAAAGAAAGGCTTTCAGGGGTTCACAATCAAAAGGGAAAGATCAGATTGTGTTGGTGGTGGGGGTCAACACGAAAGCCCTTTTTCTAACTCTTTGCTGCCTCCTTCAAGGATACAGGAAGCAATACTGTAGACCGACTGCAAAAAACCCAAAATGAAATGAGGGAACCTCATAGATCACTATCCTTTCAAATTCCTCTTGGGATATTCTTCCCATAGTGTGTGCCATTTGTTCCAGAGGCCAAATGCCTTGAAAAGTGCTTGTCCACTGGCTATAGCTCAAGGCACAGTTCTGGGAAGAGCTGGCCTCATTTCCCAGTAAATTTTAGTGAGACAGAATGCCTGACAACTCTTGGAATCCTCTTGGTAGAAGTTCTGTAAACTCAGCACCTTTGATCTAAATGGCTCACCAATCTTGCTTTCAAAGCCTGGCTCAAACATCAGCAGCTCATGAACTCACTATAGGAAGGATCTGGGTGACAGAAAGTTCTGTGGCTAAGCTTGCTTGCTTTCTGTGGAAAGTTACACCAGAGATCTGGGACATTTTGAAGTGCCTTCCCCATGGGTGGCCTTTTCTTTTCTGCATGCAATGTGTGGCAATCTGCCACGCGCTTCTTTGGTCTCTGGTTAGTTTCATGTAGTTATGGAGTGTTAGGTCCTTGATAGAATTGTTGAATCAAGTTGGGCTCTAACAATCCTTTCCCCACCAAATCTCTCTCTCTCTCTCTCTCTCTCTCTCTCTCTCTCTCTCTCTCTCTCTCTCTCTCTCTCTCTCTCTCTCTCTCTCTCTCTCTCTCTCTCTCTCTCTCTCCCCCCTCCCCCATGTGTGCATGTGTGCTTCCACAGTTAGTAGGTCAGGAATACTGCAAGTTAAATCATACCTTAAACACTAAGCAATATGATCTTGGGCAAGTCACTTAAGCTTTCTCCACATCAGTTTTCTTATTTGTAAAAAGGACAATAATAGCCACTTCCTGGAGCCCTCTCTTCTGATTGGTGAGTTTCTGCCCTAGATCATCATTTTATGAGGTGGCTAAGCTATATTCCCTTCACTCTTGGCTCTGTTCCACATTCGCTAGATCTTCAACCTCAACTTCCTCAGGCCCCCTTTTCTATCACCAT